>NW_010131106.1:0-3023 GCF_000699245.1 Pterocles gutturalis
GGGCTGGCACGGGGACAGGAGGCATGGCAGAACCTGGGGAACACCAAGCACGATGAGCAGAGCCCCAGGCCCCATGTCCTGAGCTGGTGGCTGGCAGCCCCTCAGACAGCCCTCTGCAGAGGTGAGGGCCACCAGGACCCACTGTCCAGCAGCAGAAAAAGGAGATGCTGTTTATACTGGCCTGACTCCCCTCCTCTCCCACTCCCCACCAGCAGTATTATGGGTTAGCGCAGCCATTCCTGCCCAGTGCTTTCAGTGTCCCTTTATGAAGCTGTTGTCCACGAGCTCATCAGGTCCCTGCCAGTGTTGCCTGGCTCCTTTTCCATCATGCCATCAAGCTCTAGACTTTCAAACCCTGCTGTGTAAAGAAGTTTTGTATTTTCTCTGCTTTAAGCCCATCACCTGCTAGTGCTCCTTACTCCGAGGGCTGCTGGAATATTACAGTTTCATGCTCATCTTGGCCCCTACCTTAATGATTTTGCAAGTCTCAGTCATATTCTCCCTTGGTCTTCCCCTTCCCAAAGAGGGGAGTAGCAGCCTTTCCAGTCCCCTCTCGTACAACAGGCAGTTCGACTTCTCGATTATTACAGAGCAGGTCCAGAGAAAGTCAACTCCTCTATCTCCATCTTGAGCTGTGAAAACCAGAGCTCAAGCACACAGCACCCAAGAGGAGGGCTCACCAAGGTTTTCCAGTTTCTACAAAACACTTTCCGTCTTGCTCCCAATGCCCTTCTTGATCACACAGCATTTTGATGGCTTTTTTGGCTGCTGCTGCCCATTAACAGTTCTCTGAAATCACCAGGTCACCGATGGCTCCCAGCTCTCCTGAGTTTACCCGCCTGTCCCAAGCTCCATGCTGATGCCCTGCTCTGGTTGTTTCTCCCTTGAAGCATCACCTTCCTTTCTCTGCACCAAAACTCACCTGCGACCTCTTTGCCCCTCAGTTTTGTGAGGTCCTTTTAAGCTCCTTGCCATCAACACAGCCTCTGGTCAGGCAGAAGAGCTCAGTGTCATCATTTCCATGTTCACTACCTTCTCCTGGGGATGGATGAAGATGTCAAATATCAAACTGGTCCCAGGGCTGGTCTCTGGGGGACCCTACTGCTGGCTGTCCTCCCGCTTGAAGAGCCCTACATGTTGCTTCTGATCCTTTAACCACCTTTCAGTTCATGGAAGAGCCTTTCTTCTGCTCCCACAGCAAGTTTGTTTCTTCAATAACCTTTGGTGTGGCACCTCGTCAGATGCTTTCTGACAATCCAGACAGGTGTTCCCTGGATGCTCTATGCTTGGAGGAGCCCTGCCAGCTTCTCTGCAGCTCTGTGTTCAGCCATGTGCTCAGCAATCCCACCCTTCCGTACAGGCTCTTGCTGTCTCACTGCTGCCCCAGCAACGAGAAGCCCCATTTTTCAGCTCCCAGCACCCCATTTCCATAGCTGCAGGTTTCACCATCCACCAGCCTGCTGCCAGTTGTAAGGACTGGTACCAGGCTGCAGCCAGCACCTCGGTGGCTTCACATATAGGTTCTTCCCAGACATGAGCAAACGTCATCTGTCCTGGGGACATGCTGATGGCCAGCTCGTCCCGTCAGCTTGTCCCATCATCTGGGGCTTCCTCTAGATTTCCTTCAGGTTGGTCTGGTTTCTCCGAGCAGCCTGCTGCAGCATGTGCCCGGCCGGGGGACGTCCCCAGCACCGCTGGCCAGCGGGGAAACCTCGGGCTGCCCCATGGACCCTCATTGTCCTGAAGGTCCCGTTACACCCTGGGCATCCCCACAGCCCCCAGCTGAATTCCTGCCTGTGGTGGTTTAAGGGCGTGTTCTCTGACCAGCTGTGGCATATTTTTCAGGGTACTCTGCATATCCATTTTCAGCTTTTCAGCCTCCTGTGTCCCACAGAACTGGCAGTGTTTTGTGGACTTGCCTGTTCTCACCTTGACAAGATTTCTGTTTCTGAACCATCGGCGCTTGCCACACCACCTCCATCTAACTCTCCCATCAAGCCAGGACGGGGGTTGTTGAACCATTTAATTTTCTTTTTGAATTGTGGCACATGTTTTACCCAAGCTTCCCTCGCCCTATTTAACACCCCCCAGGCTATGTTTAGGATCTTGGGGTTTGGGGTATGTTTTGATGGTGTGCCCTGCTTCTGCATAGTTCCCTTTGCTTAACTTGTTCTGGGCTATACCTGGCCCTCTCTGTCCCACTGCACTGTTACACTGCCACAGCAGTTCCCACTGTATGTCTTCAGCCTGGTCCCAAGCACTCCAGATCCAGCCCAAAACAGGGGGTGATCCCCCACCTCCACTGTCTGAGGTTGCATCTTCTCTAGTCTCACTTGATATTTCCAGATGACTTACCATTCTCATTGTGTAAATTTTACATTTTTATTATTAGAGCCTGCGATTTTCACCAGCAAAGATTTCTTGATGCACTTTTTCCTGCACTGTTTCACCCCATATAATCCCCTCCCAACCATACCCCTCCTCTGTGGCTCCTGCAAAGCCAGTAGCCGGAGCATCACTGCTCCTCAGTGGTTACTCTCCTTCCCCCAGGTCTCTTTGTCCTGGCGCACGGTGCCATTGTGTGCTGCCAAGCTTTCCATCTCCCCATGTGCTCCCAGCACTGGTGTGAAAGCATTCCCAGTTCTGCCCTGGCTCCCGGGCAGTGTCAGGGCTCAGCAGCCTCCACTTCTGCTCCGTGTCCTTCTCCTGCTCCGAGCATCCAGGGCCCCATTTGTCTCCCAAATGCCTTTTTGTCCCCTTGCTGTGGTTCTGCTCCCAACTGAGCCCGCCCTGACTGTGGCCTGGGGACGGGCTCTGTTTGCGCTCGCTCAAAGCGGGTCGAGTTCTGGTTTGAGATAGCCGCACTCACAGCTTTGAACCAACAGCTGCCAGGAAGGGAGCTGGGGCTGCCGGCCACGGGCTGGGTTTTGGGGGTGGTGTGTCCCACAGCCCCTGTGCCCGTGAACAGCATGAGATGCTCGTGCTCTGCAGTGGGTTTCATTTCTGTGATCCATACGTGCCTC
>NW_010131106.1:3051-3531 GCF_000699245.1 Pterocles gutturalis
TGCTCCGACCCAGAGGTTTTTGAGGTCCCTCACGCCAGCCATGGCACAGGGGAGTCTCTGCATCTCCTACTGAGGGTGAACATGCCCCAACCCTTGTCGGGGGGCTGCTGGAGTCGTGGGCTGTGCTCTGCAGCCCTCTCCCTGCTAAAAAGGCCCGGCTCCGGTGCGGGGAGCTGCCTGGGTCCCCAGGCAGGAGCCAGCCAAGAAGATGGGAACGGTGGGACAGGGTGGGTGAGGGGAGGACTTGCAAGGGGACAGGGGCATCATGGACACCTCAGAGGATGCTGCCCTGTGTCCCATGGGTCACAGAGTCCTTGGGAGCATGCTGTGGGCTGAGGATGAGCGGCAGGACGTGAGCAGGCAGGACCACCTGCATGGCCAGCGCATCTCTGGGACACTTTGTGAGGATGGGTTGAGCGTCCAGCAAAGGGCAGAGCGAAGGGGGGCAGCGGCTGGATGGGGGAGGGCGGGCAGCCCCCG
>NW_010131106.1:3619-3870 GCF_000699245.1 Pterocles gutturalis
GACGGGCTGGGACTCGCTTCATCTGTGGCCCAGGTGCTCGTGTTGTGTCCTCAGTGTCCCCTGGCACCCACCATCCTCCAGAGCTGCACGGCCATGGACCTGCTGCTGCAGACCCGCCCGGCTGCCCTCGGTGGCACGTGGCCTGTGGTGGCTTCTGGTGGGCCAGCAAGAGGGGTGGATGGTAGAGCACGAGGGCTGCTGGGACAGCGGGTTCCTCAGAGCCCCAGGGCTGCACACGTGCCCTCCGGGAC
>NW_010131106.1:4009-4302 GCF_000699245.1 Pterocles gutturalis
CAAGGTGGAGGTGGCATGGCCGTGTGTCTGTCTGGGAGGTGTGTTGGCATCCTCAGGTCAGGGTGGCGATGTGCTGCTGGGTGCCCCTACGTGGGTGTGTGTGCTTCGAGCTGCCCGGTCGCCAGAAGCGTCAGCCCAGGCACCTCCATGCCCTGAGATGTGGGGACACCTGCCCGTCCTCCCGCACAGGTCCTTCCTCTGCCTGGTCACTGGCCGAGGGACTGTCCCCTCCAACCCAAAACCCCCAGGGACCCTCCACATGCATGCTTGGGGGGCAAAGCCACCAGGTCCCC
>NW_010131106.1:4505-4911 GCF_000699245.1 Pterocles gutturalis
CTTTTCTGCGTTTTCCAGCAATTAAAAAGAATAAAGCAACAGTTGTCTCCAGGCAGGGCATGGATCCTGGTGACCCTGATTTTCTGTGTGGCTGGGCCGGGGGAATGGGGGTATTGAGGCCCCGATGACTGGCATCTCCACTCCAGGATTGTCTCCCCTTCCAAGCCCCCCTCCTTGGGCTCTCCTCCTCCCTACCCTCCTCCCCGCTTTTAATTTCCTTCCTGGAGAGAGCTGCTCATCCCCTTCCCATTGGCCAAAGGCCTGAAAGGGAATGGAGGAGACAAGGGAAGGATTAAAGACGCTCTGCTTAGGAGCAGGCAGCCTGAATACAAGATGCACCGGCTGGGAAAGAATGGGGGCTTAGTGGGGCACCAGATCAGACCCGCCTCCGCTGCATTCAGCCCGA
>NW_010131106.1:4939-5324 GCF_000699245.1 Pterocles gutturalis
CCAGCCTGGCAGAGGGACGCCCTGGACCCCTGTCCCACCTGCTGCTGCAGGTAGACCTGCCCAGGGTGGTCCCACACCCCGTGGGGTGCAGCCGTGCCAGGGACAGCAGCACTATGGTGCTCGCAGGTCCCTTGGGTCAGCAGCTCCCACCTGGGACACAGTGTCCCCAGCCAGCTGCATGAGGATGGGGAGGCAGCTGGGGCATACCTTGGACCAGCCTGGGAGTGATGTGGGGCAATTCGGGTCTCCAGGACGTTCACAGCCCTTGCCCCAGCAAAGCTATGGGCCTCATCCTGTGGGGCTGGGGTTTAAGGCAGGCACCGCCGCTCGGAGGAAGGCTGGAGCAGCAGCAGGGTCAGGCTGATGCTTGCATGCCCGGGAAGGG
>NW_010131106.1:5342-9585 GCF_000699245.1 Pterocles gutturalis
AGAAGTGGGGGTGCCCCACTGCTTGTCAACCATGTCCTCTCAGCCACAGAAGACCCCTCAGAAAAATCCGTGGTGGTCACTGCCCTGCTCAGCACCCCCTGTAGCCATGCAGTTTGGGGTGCAAAGGGGGCATGGTGCCTGCACCCATCCATCCCACCAGTCCCACTGACCCCATCCCACCAGCGTGCCCACGATGAAGGACTCGCCACGCTGTGGTCCTTGGGCTGCTCTGAGGGCAGGGCTGGGGCAGGGGGGATTTTGCTGCTGGGGCTGGTCCTTGGGAGGGGCAGGAGCAGAGCAAGCGAGACGGTGGAGCGTGGGCTCGGGGTGACACTGGGAACGAGGAGCCCCAAGGGCAATGGTGGGCAATGGCCACCTGTCACTGACCAGACCCACGGGGGACATGTGGGGAGTCACCTAGGAGCAGGACTATGCTGTTGGCAGTGTCTGAGGCTTTCCATGCCTCTGGCACCCTCCACACCAGGTCGACCCTCCATGTCCTGTGTCAGGTGAGGGGCAGGTGGAAGTGACTCAGGGCAGTGCAGGATCGGTGTCACCTCTCTTGCCAAGGCAAGGCCAGCCCACCAAAGCTGGAGCAGTTCTTGCACACACAAGTTCCCCACCACAGGGATGGAAACACCCCTCTGTGAATTGGGAATCTGAGGCTGAGTCTCCTGGCTGGAGCTGGTTTCCTTCACAAGACAGAGGGAGGTTGTTCTCGGCCACCCCTCCGGGTCCCTGCTGACATGCACCCTGCAGAGCTCTGTTTTCTGGGGGAACACATCCCTGGAACAAGTCACTAGGACATTTCCAGGCTGAGAGCCTGGCGGTCTGCAGTGGGGAGCAAGGACAAGGTGGGTCAGCAAAGTCCTGCAGCCCTGAAGCACCAGCTGTGAAGGTGCCCAGGGGTCCCACGCTGCTGGAGCACCCTGGGGAGCCCCGGTTCTCACACAGGGACATTCCATGGGGCGCTACACACACAGCTGTGGGGTCCTGCACTGCAGGGACAAGGGTCTGAGCTCCCGTGTCCCATCTCCCATGCAGTGGTTAAGGCCATTTTAGGTTTCCTGAGGGTTGTCCCACCTCTCCCCACCTCCTGCTTCAGATGTCTTGCTGACCCAGTCCCTCCTGCACCCCAAAGCTGTGCAGCACCTGCAATGGTCAGGATGGAGCCCTGGTGACCACGGCTGTGGGAGCCCAGGGTGGGATGCAGCCAAGCACGTGGAGGTGGCTTGGCAGGGCAGCTGTGGTCACCTTCCAGACTCTTGACTGTATCGCTGCAGGGCAAGGATTTGGGCACCAACATACTGACACCTGGTGCCAGCAGGGATGCCCCAGGGCACCCAGGACACGGGTGCAAGGTGAGGAGATGGGATGGTCTCCAGAGGCCAGACAGGACACCTCAGGCAGCAGAAGAAGCTGAGGTGTGAGCGCTCCATCCCTCCCTTGCTTCCACAGCCTGCAAAAGAGCCCAGACACCACTTTGTATGGACACCCCGGGGGCAGAGCTGCATCCCACCCTGCTGACCGTGCTGCACAGGCAGGGTCCCAGTTATTGATGCCTTGGATGTGCCTATCACAGTCTCCATGGTCCAGCCAACATCACTCGGTCAGCTTCAATCCTCACATGCTAAAATCCATGATTTTAACAGACTTTTCAATATTTGGTACTAAAAGGCCCATCTCCTGGAGTCCCGTGACACCGGCAGAAACTTGGCACCAGAGAAGAGCATGAAATCCTTCCTGGAGGTGTGTTTCCATTTCCACCCCAGAAGCCAGAAGAAGAAAAGGCACATCTCTTCCTCCTCGAGAGAAGAGTCGCATCCCTTCAGGCATCCACCACTCACCACAAGCCTTAACAGTTGCCACAGAGCCCACCTACCCATCTGCCTCCATCCCTGCGTCCTCTCGCTCAGGGAACGAGAGCTGAGGGCTTTGCACCAGAAAGCTGCTCTGACTCTAGGGCAAATAGGCAAAATGGGTAGGAAATCATCAGTTTTGGTGCAATGAACCTTTCTTATCAGTAGGAGACACCTGCCTGTCTGGGTAAGCACCAGCTGTGGTCAGGCAGAGGCGGCCAGTCCTCGTTCAGGGGCTGGTGGTCATCAGCTGTGCCGGACCCTGCGGGAGCCCCCTCCCTGCTCACCCCTCACCAAGCCCGGGAACCCTGTGCTCCGGGATCCAACATGGGTGATCTTTGCTGCCTCCAATATTTGAGTGTCCCCATGCCCCAGCGTTCCCCAGCACCATCAACGGCAGGAGATACGGAGGGGCCCCACCTTGGGGTGCCCCAGCCTCTCCCATCCCATGCAGCTCCCACCTGGCCCCAGCAGCTGCCCCTGCAGAAACCAGGAGCCGCATCCCAACGGATGAGCCCAGCAGTCCCAGGCAGGGAAGGATGCTGGAACATGGGTGAAAGGCAACTAATCTCCCTGTGCAGTGGCTAGGGCACTTCTGTCCCTCATCGCCGTGTTGAGGGGCTGGAGCCCAGCGTTTCCCAGCCTGGGCCAGACACAGCCCCTGGGCAACCCGGCAGGACAGACAGATGGATGGATGGATGGATGGATGGATGAATGGATGCGCGGATGGATAGATGAATGGATGGATGGACGGATGGAGAGCCCTTCCCTCCGCCCGGCTGGGATGGAGAGGGACCACGGAGCTTTCTCTTTAATGCAATGCTATGAATACTTGGGGTCTTTCTGCTCGCTGTTTAATGGATTTGAATGTGAAAAGATGGTGGAATTGGGAAGAGGGGAAGAGAGGGGGGAGGCCAGGCTTCTTTGTTTCGAGGATGCTGCTCCAGCCTTGGATTTATTTAGCATTTGGAGGGCTCTGGGGTCTTTCTCTCCTCCCCAGCCACTGCAAAGGCTCGCTCCCTTTTCTGCCTCATGCTTATTAGCATAGCAGCTGCTCCGGGAGAGGGGCTAGGCAAGAGAAAAGGATCGAGGCGTCCGGGAAATGAATAGGAGGGGAAAAAAATAGCTTAAAAGGACAGAGGCTTTGAATGAGGGGGAGTCGTGAGTGGAAAAGGGGCTGGGGGGCGGCTCGGAGTTGTCACCGTGGCTGTGAATGTGAGCAGGCTGAAATGCAAGGACCCAACGGGGACGGTTGCCCCATCCTGGCGCTGTGCCGGGGGATGAGAGCCTGATCCTGGTGCTGCAGAGCAAGGCTGGAGATGCCCCGTGCCCCCTGCTCACGAGGACCCGCAGGGCAGTGGGTGCTGAGCCAGTGCCCTCCTGTACCCACCGCCCTGCTGCCTCGGGCCCCCCAGCACCTCCTGCAGTGATCTGGGGGTCCCCCAGCTGTGACCCCTGATCTGAAGCACCCAGGGAGAGAGATCCCAGCGCTGCTGCAGCTGGCGGTTCCCAAAGGTGTCAGGCTGCTGCAGGACCTGGTTCCTTTCCGCGGGGCAGGCTGGGCATGGGATGGGGGGCAAGGAAACCCCCTGGGGCACACTGCAAGATTGCAACCGGTGCCTCCAGCTCCTGCACCCACTGCCCCGCGGACCCCTCCAGCCACTGGCTGATTGAGTGTTTTGGGCATAATTAAAGGCAATCGGGTGGGCAGGGGGGCGCCCACGCTCCGGTGGGTGACCACTCTGAGACGCCCCAGCGAGAGCCCCCCGGAGCAAGTAGGGGTCTGGTCCTGGGCAGAAAACCTGGGAGGGGTCTGGGCACATTTGGAGTCCGCCTGTGCCAATGCAGTGTGTGTAACAATGCTGTTTGCTGGGACAGGTGAGAAGGGTTTTTTCCATTGGAGAAAACAAGAAGAAAGGTTGCAATGCATGCCCAGGGGTGAGAGGAGGCTGCAGAGGTGCTGTTTCCAGGCAGAGGCTCTCCTTGGTTTTATAATCCGTTCAGAGCCAGGAGTCTGCCAGTTGTGCCCTCGGCTTCCAGGGCACAAACCATCAGCCCCAGGTGCTGCTCAGGACCCCGGCAAAGGCTCAGCCTCACATGCCCCGTGCCCCAGCGACACATTGCAGAGGCTTAGCAGAGCCGGCAGCTGCTCTTGGATGATGTCTGCCCCGGCCAGGGGTGTGTGTGGGGCTCAAGGGGTCAGCCCTGCCTCTGCTCCATGCTGCGTGGGAGGCTCTGCCTGCACCCCTGTGCCATCCTCCCCACCTGCGGCAGGGCTGGTACTGTGGGGGGGTCAGCAGAGCTGGCATGTCCATCCTGTCTGGGATGAAGATGGAGCTGGTTGGTGCTGGGCTGGGTCAGAGGCAAGGAGGATGGGTTTGTCA
>NW_010131106.1:9601-9906 GCF_000699245.1 Pterocles gutturalis
CAGAGGACATCCCGCTGTGGACAGCCAATGCTCAGGGCTGGGTGTCTGTGCCCCTCTGTGCTCCTCCGGCCAGAGCTGCTGCCCAGCGCACAAGGAGGAACGGGACGTGCCTCCTGGGGACCCCCTTCCTAAACACCAGCAGGAGGATGTCTCCAGCTCTGCCGGACCCACATCTGCCACCATGCGAGGGTGCTGCCGGAGGTGCTGCTCCCCTTGGCTCCCTGCAGAGGCTGCTCCCAGCCACAGAATGCTGTTGGATTCAGGCTGAATGATGACTTTCCAATTAAAACAGTTGTCCTAAGCCT
>NW_010131106.1:9999-10304 GCF_000699245.1 Pterocles gutturalis
ATTCCCCCATCCCTCCGTGTCCCCAGCAATCCCCCCAACCCTCCTCAGCCATTCCCCATTCCTCCCCAGCTGTCCCTCAGTCCCTCCATCCACACAGGCTCCCACTCCTCCAGACCCAAGCCCCATCCCCAGGCCTTCTCCAGACAGGTCAAACCAGGACGTTGCCCTGCTTGGCCCGTCCTTCAGGGTCAGAAAGAGCAACCTGCTAAGACAGAACCACAGAATCCCAGGATGGTTTGGGTTGGAAGGGACCTTAAAGCCCACCCAGTGCCACCCCCTGCCATGGGCAGGGACACCTCCCACTA
>NW_010131106.1:10377-10674 GCF_000699245.1 Pterocles gutturalis
CACAGCTCCTCTGGGCAACCTGTTCCATGAAGAAGCCAAAAACGACACTGCACCCACAGGTCTGCATCCCACCGGTGCGAGACCCAGAGGTCACCTCTCCCCGGGCACCCCGTGCTGGGTACCTCAGAACACGGGTGCCTGTGGTGGCACTGGCTACACAGCTGCTGAAGAGTTTCTGGGGAGAGAAGATGTTTCTGCTGCCCACACGATGGAGCAGTGTCATTTCCCAGGTCACTTGGTGCCACCAGGGAGAACAGGACCCTCCTACGGTCCCTGCGCTGACGCATCCCAGGGCTG
>NW_010131107.1:0-2092 GCF_000699245.1 Pterocles gutturalis
TTAAGTTAACTTTAACCCACGACACCCAGCTGGAGAGACAGCCTCAGCCTCCCTCTTTTATTTTCCATCAGTGAGGGGTAACTTCTGCTTTGGTGGTTTTTTAGGGGGGGATAACAATTAGCAGATAATCTAACTGTGAAAGACAGCCCTAAGAGTTCACAGTAGTCAACATTTGCTTAATTAAGGCTACAGCCCCACAGCACACACGTT
The DNA here is from genome assembly GCF_000699245.1 of Pterocles gutturalis. Taxonomy (NCBI): domain Eukaryota; kingdom Metazoa; phylum Chordata; class Aves; order Pterocliformes; family Pteroclidae; genus Pterocles; species Pterocles gutturalis. Next base: position 211 of record NW_010131107.1, read on the forward strand.
TTGCCCCTAAGATCAATTTAAAGCTCCCCCCCCCATCAGCTGCAGCTCAGCTCAGGGCCCCTTCAGGCACCTCACACCAAAGAGATGACAAACTACACAGCTTAATAAAATACCCCTTAAAAACTCCTGCTTCTTGTCTGCAAGTTATTTTCAACACGTGTCATCAAATGAGGGGCTCAGATACGATGAAACTGCAAAACAGACCAGGAAAGGGTTGTATTACAGCACTTTTGATCCCAATCTATATGCAAAATACAGTACAGGTGCCTGGATTATGAAGTTGGCACTGCTTGAGAGGAAAAAAAATATTTTTTTTTTTTTCAAATAACACTGTTTTCAGGAAGACACCCTGCATTACAAGCAGTTCTTGCTGCCAGGCTTGTGCTCATTTATTTGGCTGTGCTGACCCCCAGAGCCCAGCGCCCTGCACAGCACATCCCAACCCCAAACCCCATCAGGTCCCTGACACTTTCCACCCACCACCAGAGTCAAAGAGGTTTTGCTCAAGTGATTGCTCCCACATGTTTGGTTTTTTTTAACTTTTAAAGCTCAATGCCACCTTCAGCCTAGAAAAAAAAAATACCAATGTTTGTCTTCAGGTAAGAGGCATTTTTCACAGCCCAGATGGGAATTATCTTCCCTCTGCTCCCTGCACAAATAGCAACCTGATAAATCTCTTACATAAATCTCTGTCTATCCTCCTGTGAAGCCAGGATCTCCATTCTTGGCTGTGCTTCCCAAACTCCAGCCTTTTCTGCACCACCTCTTAGAGTGACACGTGTCCCCCTGGGTACTGCTGTAGCTCAGGGGTCTGTGAACAAGGACATCCCCCCCAGTCCCCCCTCTGTCACTGGCATGCTGGACGCCCAGTTGGAGCCACGTGCTCCCCAGCTGCAGGGCTGGTTGTCATTGACACTGCGTGGACACAGGGGACAAAGGGAAAGTGCTGAAGCAGGGGGAAAAAAAAAAAAAAAAAAAAAAAGGCAAGAAAAAAAGTAATAATAAATAGCATCCTGGAAGTGACCCAGAAGAGCAGTATCACTTGATCAGAACCATGTATTACTGAGAAGCCCTGCATCAGCAAGCAGGCTGCTCCAGCATCCACACATCACCTGTGGGGACAGCCGGAGGGGAGCCAGGACCAAGCGTCCCCCCTGCACCCGAGCTGGAACCCCTCAGCAGCGGTGCCTTGGCTGCAGCCAGTGTCCCACCACCAGCACAGAGCCCAACATGCCTTAATTCAGCGCCAGGGGCTGCGATATTTTGCCATAAACCAGCGTGTTAAACACTGGAACTGGTTCCATGTAAAATATCCTGCTCTTGGGAAACACCCAGCTCCAAGGACAGGTTAAGCAGAGAGAAAGTCTGAGATGCTGGATCCTCAATGCATCCTCTCCCTGTAAGAAAACATCCCCTATGTTTAAGGGAGGGATCCCAACACTTCTTCTTCTCGAGTAAGAAGGCACAAAGAAGAAAACATGAGACTTCACTGTGACCTGGCACAAATACCACCAGCAGCTGCAAAATGCCAGACACTGGGCTCATTCACAGCAAGAGGGGCTGATCCAAGCAACCAGCCACCCATCCAACAAGCATAAACCCATGCTAAGAGCTTCCACCCCTGTTGTATGTACCATTTCTTTTGCAACTTCATCCTCACGATATCTTCTCCTCTGGCCACAGTGGGTCCAACAGCCCCAGAACCCGCTCCCCCTTCACAGCCAGCACTGCTTTCCATGCAGCAGCTGTCTCAGAAACTCCTCGCCTGGTGGGACAAGTTGTTTGGGACCAACAAGGAATAGAAGGTATTTCTTGGAAGAAAAGAAAAAAGAAAAAAAATCCAGAAAAATTATAAACCTTCCGCTGTGCGGAGTGGCCAGGG
>NW_010131107.1:2110-4018 GCF_000699245.1 Pterocles gutturalis
GGTGTGAAAGTGACCCAGCCAGCACCTGCAGCTTGAACCAACTGGTGACAATTAAGGTTTAGGTCATCAAGCAGGTGTTCCTGGTTTAAATAATTTGCTTCACCTGGTTTCCCACTTTTTTTTTTTTTTTTTTTTTTTTTTTTTTTAAGGTAGCTCCCCGACAAAGCAACTGCAGCCCCTGCTTGTCCCCAAAAGCCACCAGGATCGTTTATATCTAGAGCCATTCTGAACTGTTAAATTTCCAGTGCTCCAAACCTGAACGACTCACTTCACAGTGACAATGTGATCTTTTGCTCTTGGAATTTGTGTCCATCTGTACGCTAATGAACATTGTGTTTAACTAAGAGTTTAAAAAAGAGGTTTAATTTCTTGTTAGATAAGCCAAACTATTCCCAATATCTCATTCTTTCAGAAAAGCAGCACGTTTTGCATTCAAGTGCAGTTTTTCTGATGTTTCCTGCACAGGTCTGGCAGCTGGGACCCACCGGCAGAAATGGCTTGTGCTTAGGAATCCTTAAAAAACATCAAAGTCTTAGGGTTCCTTTCTGTCCCAACAAAACTCCGACTTCAAGCACATGATTTAAATTCTACTTCAGCATTTGTCCAGTGGGACAAACTCACCATTGGGTGACATAACATTGTAGAAAGAGAAAAAAAAAAGTATGGGAAGGACATTCAAAAATAACGTTTAAATCTCCAAAGTGTTAGAGAAAAACAAAACCTTTGGGACAGGCACTGTACATCCTTTAAAGGGCCCCTGTAGAAGTTTTACCGATTAAAAAAAAGAGAGACTCTAACATTTTAAGACCTGTAACATACTGAGCGATACACTCAGCAAAGGCTGTGGAGGTTTGCTAGGAAAGAGAGGAAAGGAGAAGGCTCGTGATAATATAGTTTGTAAACTGGGGCCAAATCAAATGCATTGAGCTCCAGCAGCTGTGCCAATTAAATCTCATTCAATTTGCTGAACAAGAACGTTAACATTAATCACTTTGGCAAATTTCTTACAATATTTGGTGTCACTAAGAAGTGATTTTGTGCTTGTTTACAGTGCAGAATAACATTATATGAGGCAATATCATTAGTTGCTGAGCAACTGCGGGATGCTCTAGGAACCCCTGAGTGGTTCATGGCAACATTTCCGTAGTGGTCCTGTGCCTCCTACAGGCTTTTTTTTCAGAAGCATCCAACATTTTTTTTTTTTTTAATCGGAATGATTCTTTGCCATGCCACATCCCCTCTGCAGGCCACATCATCATTGCTTGGAAAAAAGAAATCCTGTGCAACTTCCCACTGCAGTTCAGGGCACGGGGATGCAGGGAATCCCTCTTGAGCCACATTTATTCATTTGGGTCTACAATTAAATAGGTGTCTCTTTGATCAGATGCTTGCAATTTCCACAGCTGAGGTTGTTTCCTGCCCTACCTTGGATTCGGTTTCTGGATGACTCACGTACCAAATCAGACAGTAGCGCTGTTGCAGAAGCAGCATATCTCATCCTGGGTTATTGCAAAAGCTGATTTTCTGAGCCTGGCAACAGCAACCCCGGCGGGGACGCCCAGTCTTGAGTCTGCAGGGGAACAGCAGGAGCCAGCACCGCCTGCCAGGAGAAGCTCGGGGATCAGCTTGCTCGTTACAGAGCACTTAGGGGAGAACACAGCAAGTGTCTTTCAGCAGGTAAAAGACTCGGCATCACAACATCTCACAGCACCAGTGATGCTCCCTGGAAACAGCCCTCCTGCAAGGCAGGAGCAAAGAGCTGCAGCGTGTACCCGCAGAGACGTGGTGGGACCTGACCTCATGCGTGCAGCAGCCTGGGGAAATGCCCAGTTCAGCCCAGGACCAGCACTGCTCTGCCCTACAACCCACTGGGTGAGTTTTCCCCGTATTTCCTTTCCTTGATGCAAA
>NW_010131107.1:4045-5220 GCF_000699245.1 Pterocles gutturalis
TCTTCCGAGCTAGATGAGACATAGTGAGAGCTACTGCTATATGGTCTTTGCCCTGCCAAGGGTGGAAGCTGGGGTGCAATACATGCCAAAAGATTAAAATGTAGGATGCAAAGAGAAACAACAATAATAATAGAAGAAATTCAGGAAGCAAGATCAAGGTAGTGAGATTTCTTCCTGTATTGCAAAGGATTTTCTTCAGCCGCAGCTTCGTAGGTTTGTAGATTTATCAGTTTAAACATGAATAAAAAGAGGTCAACTGTGGGGGAGACAACTTCTTTGGAAACAAAATAAGGAAGAGTTGTAAAGTGCCCCAGGTGCACAGAGCAACCCATAATATGTCTTTATCTTTGTTCATCAGGATCCCCCACGGAAAACTGGATGTCAGACATTTAACGGATGAGGCACAAGGAGCATTTCTGGGAAACTAGAGCTCAGCGAGACGTATCGTTAAGCATAAGACAAAATGAGTTGTGCTGCTTCTTAAATGTGTTGATCTTCCCTGTGGTGTAGGAAATGTGTAACTTTATGGTGTTATTAAGAAATATTGAGCCCATGGGGGTAAACTCTCTTTTTTCATGTTTTTCTCTCTTCCCAACCACATTCATAGAAAGGTCCTGTCTTCTGCCATCAATGCCCTGACCAAGGGCTTTCCCACCCCCAAGAGAAACGCTCTTCTCCTGCACCCCAGCACCTAAATGGCCTTAAACTGCCCTTGGAAAAGGAGCAGCACGGACCTCGGGAGAGAGTCAGAGTCTGGCATCAGGGCAGCATCTCCTCCAGCATCAGCACGCGTGAGTACCAGTGCCCTACTCAAAGGACACAAAGTAAACCCAGGCTTTGTATTTGCTGTAATTAAAGAGGAAGGGAAAAAAGCCCTGCGGGGTGATGAGCTTGTTCCTCGCTGTCAGAAGGTGACACAAATCAAAACAGATGCAGAAGAGTTTCATTAGTCCAGTTTTTATTCAAATTAAAAGATGGGGAATTACAACGTGATTTTCTTTTATAATATAAGTATGTTGGTGAAGAATGTTTCTCAAGTTGTTCATCACACTGGACAAGACAGCTGCCAAGAGAATTACTTTGCAAAGTCCTTGGTCCTTCACACTCATGCAAAAAAATCTTTAATTAAAAAAAATGAGCTTAAACAGTCAACCAGCTCATTATGGTATACTGTC
>NW_010131107.1:5231-17915 GCF_000699245.1 Pterocles gutturalis
TGCTGAACCAACAAAGCCTGTTTTACAAAAACAAAGAATTTCACACCCAGGTAAATTATTTCACAACCATTCATTACTCTTCAGGGTTTTTTATACATAAAATATACAAATTAAAATCCTTAATATTTCTTTATTTTCACTGTAGAGGATAATAATTTATAAACCCATAAACAAAGATAAGGGCAGAGGAAGAAAAAGTGAATTAACTCATTTCCAGACCATAATGTCTAACACACTCCCAGACACTGTAGCTCTGAGCAACAAAGGATGCTCACGTGAATGTGATTTGTGGGCACGATGTTAAGCCAAGGGGGCAACTGCTTTGATACTACATTTTATTAGCAACGAATCCCAAAGGTTAAAAATGAGCCACATTTATCTGTTGAACCATCACGTTAGCTTGATGAATAGGCATCGCACATCGCTGGATATTACGGATTTTGGTCTCCAAACACTGCAAAGACAGAACAGCATTATGCTTTCATGGTGGTGTCATGCGAATGCTGCCAAGGATACTGATGGTAATTACAGTGCTGTACACATCTGTACAAAAAAAGTATTTGGATAAACTGACTGAACTGAAAATAGTTTTCCTCACTCCCAATTTATCTATTAGGCACAAATGGAAAAGATGGACTTCATTCAAACTTGTTTAAACAACAGATTGCTTGAGGCAAATCTATCCTGCTCTACATATGCTTGCCTGTCTTGCAAACTCAGCAGTGTGGGCACCCCCAGTGATGCTGCTGGGTTTTGCGGGTGCACACCCCCAGTGATGCTGCTGGGGTTTGTGGGTGCACACCCCCAGGCGATGCTGCTGGGGTTTGTGGGTACACAGCCCCGGCGATGCTTTCTCTGCAAGCACAAAGTCACCTTGGGGAATCCCACAGCCAGAATCCCGCAGGGGGGTCAGCACACGGTGACCCCCAAAAAGAGCTGCCAACAGAAGAGAGCCGAGCAAAGCCTTCATCTTCACAAAGGACCACTGCGTGGAAGTAGCTCGAGTTCCATTTGTAAAGATTTTACAATACAATACAATACAATACAATAATTATTGTAAAGATTTTACAATACAATACAATAATTTCACTGGTTTTGGCAGCCTCAGGGGGCTGTGTGCCCATGCTGTTGTGTGTATCCCATCCTCCATCTTCAAACAGCACCACACTCACGCAGGAGCTGAGAAAAAAAACCGCAGAGAGCCAGCTTGTCCTCCAAGCTGACCGGGGAGCAAACACAGGGCACAAGAAAATTAAATTAGAGTAGTGAAATTGTTGTAAAATAACTAAGAGCGTACTGGTGACTGAGGTAATGGATTTTAATTTATCTCATGATGTTGAGCCCAATGCTGTCCCTCTGTTAGAATCAACTCAAGAGCTATCCCAGCTCTTAGTCACAACATCTGATTTCTTGTGCAGAAAACACACAGATTCACACCTACATCACAGTCAGCAAAAACTGCGCCGGAGTGTAAGAATTAGACCCAGAATTGAACAGAAGTGTCACTAATGACCATAAAAAGCAATCCAAAAAAATTCTTTAAAATTGTTTTATAAAAATATTTACAGTAACATTTGTTAGCGCTAATGCTACGTTTTCAGTCCTAGAGAAAGGCAATCTTCCAAGGATCTGGCTCAGGTGCTCAGAATTAACCATACAAACATGAAACCACACGCCAGAGACGGACAAATTCAAAATGCATATCAAGGGGGGGGGACAGAGCTGGTTCATCACGTGTTACGGTCGTTCATATTGCATAGCTGGAAAACGAGGTCACTTGACTTGCGTAACACACAACATTTGAGAAGGAAAGACAGAAACATGTTGTTTGCCATGGAGGAGAACAGGCTGCAGCCAGGAACAGCATCGCTCATCCCTGGTACGGGCTGCGAGTCCCAGCCCTGCCCAGCAAGCTGTGGGTCTGGGCCAGAAATGCCATTTTACAATAGCAGAAAAACATCAAAAAACATTTCCCTTATAAGCAAGGAAGGTTTATAAAGAGATGTATAGCAAGGTATATTCACATTTCACAACATCTGACAAATTCCAAACTTGTATCTCTCTGGCACTAACTCCCAGTTTTCATCTCTAGCCCACATCAACTCTCAGTCTCTGGGTAACATTTGCTCCTGCTCCAGTGATGCTATGAGTATGAGAAGGTTAGCTAGGAACTGGTTCCACCTGTTGAGCTGTGGTTGGGCCGTATATCAGCTCTTTAGCTGTACGTTCCCTGCATCTATACCAGCCCTAACAAGGGCCACGGTGCCCAAGTGCCTGTCCACCCCTGTCCCATCACATCAGCACGACAAAAGATGCTAACTCTGACCGGGACGCTTTGCCTCTCCTGTTTTATCCTCTGTTCCCACAGGCTGCCTGAAAGGGAACACCTTTTGGCGTTTGCTTTTGGGGCAGTGAAACCAAGGCATCATCTTGCTGACACGATGTTGAAGCTGCATCTGGGGACCCTGACCTGAAGGGACACATTCCTACCAGCCTCAATAGCTTTTGCAGTAAGCAACACCTTGTAAAAGAGCACCATGTTGTACTACTATTTTGGCATGTTTCACTGCAGATTGTAGAACCCAAAGCAAGAGGTTTAAAGGGTATTATAGAAAAGATAAATTGTTTTTAATTATTATTTTCAAGACCTCTGAGCTGACATACAATGGAAGGGTAGACATCAAGAATAACGCTGCCATTTCTTTAGACGGTTTGGTTTTGTTTTTAAAAACAAGAACATTGGAAGAGGAGTGGGTGCTACCCAATGCTCCCCACAAAGGTCAGCCCCCCTGGGAGGTGATGCAGCAAAGGGAGGGGTGGCTCCCCCCCAGGGAACCAGCACCCATCTCACAAGGGCTGTGTCAACTCCAACACTAAAAATCTACTTATTTACAGAAGTAACCTACTCCTCTGCAAAAGCTGCACAAGGTGATGTAGCCTTACATCCCTCCGAAATAAATTTTTAAGTATTTTTCTTTTCTACAGTAGAAGATCACATGGAGTCTTTTTGATAAGAGACCTACAGAGAAAGGAACCAGCAGAAACACAGTGGTGCGTGCTAGAGCTCGACAGTAAGGCAGGCAGATTCTGACCTGCGGGCCAGCTGCCCACTACAAAAAGCCTCAGCTGATCTACAGAGGGGAAGGAGGAAAAAGAAAAAAAAAAAAAGGAGAGAAAATCTTTTTCTTCCTTAGTTCTCTTTAGCTGGGGAGTCCTTTGGGAGACCACCCTGGTATGCAGAAGCATTCCAGAGCTCACAAGGAGACACAAAAAGTTATTTTGAAGTTAGGCATCTTCTTAAACAGAAAGCTTTAAGAATTTGGGATGTAAGCACAACAGCTACGTTACAGCTGGATCTAGATTTTTCTGTTTTGAATCATCTTATGAATTCTTCGTACTAATAGAGGAACACCTTCAGTGCAGGCAAGATTAAAATAGCAATTACAGTGACAGTGATTAGTTAATCTCCATATTCTGCAAGCATTAAAACACTGCAGGTATTTCACCTTGCTCATTAATCACTGCGTGGGTGACAGAGGATTCTTGCTTTATATAATGTCTCTACATTAGTGGCACCATAAGGTATTTCTTTAAGGTCTAAATGCTGTGTTATGAAATGGCACTGATATGCTGGACAGAGCTAGAACTGGGGCTTTCGGCACAGCTGAAACACGTGGGCTGGGAACACCTTCTATTCAAGCAACGTTTGTTCCACAGGAGCAATAAACCCCATCGGAGCAGCACAGGTTTTGTGGAATTGTGAAGTCTTGTGTGGTTCAGGTGCTGAGACTTCAGCCCCAGAGATGGCACTGCCCAGCAGGTCCCTTCACATATGGCAAACAGCATTCATGGCGAGTAGAAAAATCACATGGTATTTATTTCCACCGTACGACAAGCATTTCAGGGGTACATACAGTAGTCCAGTGGCATATACAAACGTATGACTGAGACAGTGTCACACTGAAGCCAGAGCACCCCGCTCCAGTCCTTTTCTGACGACTGCTTTTCTTGGTTGGTACGCAGAAGATTCCACTGCCAGTAGTAAAGTCCACCTTCCAGGCACAGTGAGTAAATATTTCAACTGATAATGTGCACGGAGCATCAGTAGTGAGGAAATACAGAAATGTTCTTTTTTACTCACAGGCCCAAACGTAGCAGTTTTGTTTCACCCAGGAAATCCAGTGCCTGCAGTCCAAGCACAGTGTTTATCTCGGGACACTAGCCATTGAGAAGAACAGCTGATTGCACCACAGATAACAAGGAACACCTTGTGTCTAGCATGGAATATGTCCCCAGAGGGATCTGCGCTTTGCCACGCAATCCATCGCAGGGCTGATGTTTGTAACGCGTCACTTGTCACGCTAAGACATTAACAGCAATGAGATGGGTCAAGACAGAGGTCAGTCATCTTCCCACCACCACCCAGCTGGATGCACTTCACTTCTGCTCTTCACATGGCTTGATCGTGTGTCACAAGGGTTTGTGAATCACAGCCACACCTGTTGGAAGAATGGACAGACAGACACAGTTATCGTAGGAGCAACTCCTGGCGTGCGATGTGGCTAAGATGACCCTCCAAAGCCAAAGGCCAGCAACGGGCTAGCAGAGAGAGAGGTGTCTACTATTTCTGTGAAAGGTTCCTTTACTGAAAGCCACATAAAACATACAAAAATATAAGATTAAAGCTTCAGGAGGCACAGCCCTTGAGTTTATGAATGACCTCAGCTGTTGCCAGCTCTCCCACTGACTGTTTACCTGCGTAACTTCTCCCCGTGCTCATGCTGGTTGGTAATAACGTCCACTTGTCCGTGATGGGGTTGTAGTATTCCACAGAGGCCAAATTACAGGAACCATCGTCTCCTCCCACCACGTAGAGGAGACCATTCACCGCACACACACCTCAAAGCAGAGCACAGATGGTTAGACACGGGCTAATTCATCCCCCACAAGACATCACCTTCCACGTTCTGATTCATTCCCAAGCAGATACTTCATCTTCCATTTTTATCACCTTCTTCCAACACTGATCACTTACACCACTGGCACATTAGTCGCATTCAAAACCACACAGACAACTGCAAACACACACCACAGAAAGACTTATCATGGTTTACCTGCATTTCTTCTACACATGTTCATGTCTGCTACTTGCTTCCAGGTGTTTGTTCCTGGATCGTAGACTTCCACACTTTTCCTTACTAAAGGACCGTCGTGCCCCCCGGTAGCGTACAGCAGCCCACTGAGAACACCAACACCTGCCAAGCAGAGCCCAGTGTTAGCCAAACATGTAGGGGAAAGGGTTGCAAGTCCCTGGACCTTCTGCTAGGTATTCCCTTGGCCTCTCCAAGGCATTTCCCAAAACATGGGCCATATTTGCCTCAAGATCACCTGGGACATGGTCAGCTCTCCACCCAACCACCACGTGGCACTACAGCAGACCTGGCCAATGTCCTGTCTTTCAGGGCTCTGCCCCTTCTCAGGTAGATCTTGGTCTGAGACATTCATCTGTCTTTATTCAATCCCTTTGGACTGGCTTGTTCTCTCTTCCCTTCACCTCCCTGGCTGCTGCATCCCACCCCACCTCATCCCTATCTGCCCGATTTTTTCTGCCATGGGGCCCTTGGTTTTAGCTTGATTCCCACTTCCAGGAACTTTATATTTGCTTTTCCTGATGCCTTTGTGCCACACGGCTTCATCTCTTGGACACTCTTCCTCTTCTCAACAACTTACTGGCTCCAGTTGTTGAGGCTGCTGCTGGGTTCCCCTCCCGTCACTCCCCTCACTCCTCTCCCAAACGCAGCAGCAGCACTTGGCACCAACAAGATGCCTCCAAAGCCACCTTCCCAGCCACTTTCGCAAGCCCCTGGCTCAATCTCTGGGAATGACAAGGATCTGAAGGGTGCTTCTGCCTAATATTAAGTAAATTAATTAAAATGTTCACCAATCCATGAGAGTTAAAACTTCCAGCAACATATCTTCGTTAATAGGTTCAAAGGCCTCTATTAAAATTAACAAGGTAGGATGTTAGTAAAACAGAAACATTGATCTGAATTGCATCATTTCAACCACGGGCATTAACCAGCAGCATGGCCCCTGTGCCCTGAAGATGGGCTCGTGCCTCACCCAAAAATGGGCCAGCACCTAACTGAGACCAACTGATGAGTTAAAGCTCCATGAGGCACACCATCATTCGGGGGACAGGAACGCTGCCGCAGGTCTACACCATCACCTCTCTCTTCTCCAGACTTTCTTAACTTGCTACTGCTGGGTTTGGCTTTGACCAGACGTCTCTCGCTGCACCATGAGACGTTGAAAGCCTAACATGACGTCTGGATTCACGGTTCATCTCTAGCAAACACTGGTAATTAATCTCCAACTGCCATAAATGTTCACCTCACTCAGCAAAATTCTCAGTCTGGTGGAGGTACTTCAATGCGCAGCATCTAGGAAGAGCAGAACACGTCCCAGTGTGCACTCTGGCCCCAGAGCTGGTGCCTCCCAGTTGACTGGGGAATGGAAACTCATTTAACTGGTAAGGAAAGCACACCGTGTCTGAGCCCAGCAGCACCTTAGCATTTGACTATATTCAGCTGTTAGCAAAAATTTTGCACTTAAAAAATAATTTGCTAATTTGAGCAAGTCAGAGAGTAAAAGAGTTGGAAACACTCCAAGGCTCCTCCATCTCAAACTGTGCAGCGAGACAGACAAGGCACACACGGATGGGACGTCCCTGCCAGGAGGGAAAAGGGATCCCCTCAGCTGGGCCAGCAAAGGCAGGTGGGCAGCACCTGCACAGCCTCACTGCCCGGACTGGGGACACCCCGGGACTTGGGGACCCTCATCCTCACCTCCGCTAGATGTCAGCACCGGGACAGCAATGCCGCAGCTCGGAGCCGTTTCATTGATGGAGCTGTAGGCTAGATCGTGCTGCAGCACCACTTGCGATGAGTGGCACTGGGCTGTCCCCTCCCCAGTGCCTGCTGGAGGGGTGTCTGGGTGACAACCAGAACTTGAGAAGCTCAGCTTTCAGGTTGGGAACAGAAAATTGCAAGGCCATTTGGGCAGGCAGGCAAGAACATTAGTAATACTGGACTTGCCGTTGGAGATGTACTCGCAACACAGTGCCCAGAGTTGAGTGTTTCAAACCAAGAAAATTCACTAAAACCCATCTCACTACAGGCACAAACTGTTTTGCTGTGTTTCAGCATGCTGTCAACAACATCAGATACTCATTCTCTTCTCCTATAAGGTTGCATTGGGCTAGGTTTAAGCATCAAGCACGTACTCAAGACCTCTTCAACTGAATTCAAACCAAGGGTGTGACCATATTTGCCTCACCTGGAGCTACAGAAAAGGCATCAAGAGTGAGGAAAAAAAGACGACGTGTCGAGCCTCCCAGCCACCCGGCTCAGAAGGAAATTCCCACCCCAGCCTAGCCCGCAGGGTTATTTCAGCCCCTACGCAAAGGGCAGCCTCTGGGCTCGGCATCCTCTGGGAACTGTGTGATTTGACATCAGGGAGGTCCCACTGCACACGCTGAGCAACAGGACCAACATTGGCACGTTCCCTTTCATCTGAAGATCATTTTAAATGCAAGAGTTTTTTTTCCCCATTCAGAGAGGAACAGCCCCAGAAAGGACAAGTCCCTACCTGGCCTAATGTCACACAGTAAGCTAGAAACCATCAAGACCATAACATAATCATTTTTTCACATATCCTTTCCTCTAATCCTCCAGAACACCACCTCTTGCCAGCAAAAGGTACACGAAAAGCCAGCTTAGCAGGGGCAATCTGAGATGAATTTTATTACCTTGACTTGGTCTGCACATCACCCAGTGCAGATGTGCTTTGTGCTGCCAAGCACCCATTGCAGAGAAAAACCAAAAGGAAAATCCACCTGGCAACCCCCAAATGATAGGAGAGAAGGAGGTGCAGCTTGGCTTTCCAGTCCCCAGCTGAGCCTGCAGCTGGCGATTTGGAAAGATAAGTCTTTGCTTACAAGTGAGATGCATCTGTTAGTGATGCTAGTTAGAAACACTGAACATTATATCATTAATCCAGAAATTAATTTCAATTTGGCAGATTTTAAAGAAGTCAGGAGAGATGCTGAGAGCTTCCAAGCAATTATGGTTTTTCCCCTCATGGGATGGGGAGGAAATAACAAGTTGCACTTGCCAGCCCAACAGTGCCAAAACACTTCTTCCTTTCCACGAGCAGAGAGCCCAGCTATCATCTGCTCGTAAGAACACATCTTGGAGCCAGTACCTGCACCACTGCGTCGAGTGCTCATGTCAGCTACGTAGGTCCATTCATTGGTGGCTGGGTTGTACTGCTCGACGGTACTAAGGCACTGACGGGATGCTCCGTCGTAACCTCCCACAGCATAGAGCTTACCTAGAAGACACACATTAACATCAACATTACAGCTATGACTGATGGATGTTACCACCACGCCTGATGGCCCCAGCTGAGGACAGATCCCAGCTGAGGGAGGCACTGGGAGATGTGCCTAAACCTGCTGGGATGTCTGGGAAAAATCCTAGCCAAAGGATCTGAAGTAGTCTCGCAGACAGGCAGGCCTGGTTTTAAAGCTGTTAAAGCTGTCAGCTCAGACAAGGCAACAACACGACACAACAGCTGAAGGGGAAGCCAAAAGCCCAGAGGGTTTTCCCAATGACTTGTTGGCCCAGGAGGAGACGTAACATCAAAGCGTGTTCTGCTGATCGAGCGTTTCCTCCCGTTCAGGTGCCACAAGGCAAGGCGGGCTGTCAAAGGTCGATACTGTACATTAACTACAATATCACATGAGCAATAAATGTGTAATAGCCTCTTGTGTTAATGTAATACCTGCATGGAAACCTAGACCTCATTTTGAAGAGCCTGGGCCAAATCCAAACCAAGCAATGCCCCCAGCACAGCTGAGGCCAGCCTGTTCACTCATGCCAAGTGATGATAACACAGAAGACACCACAGGAGACCCTCACAGCATGGTGTACCTGTCCCTCCCTACTTCAACTCAATGAAAGCTGGACAACATACGCCTAGTGAGACTGGAAAACATCGTCAGATGTCACGGAACTACACCACACACGAAACAGGGCTGATGCTCCACCATGTCCTCTGCCCACAGACCTGACTGACACCCTCTCCTTGTCTCCCCATATCATCTGTGAGCTTGGTTTGCTTTTAGACAGCAAACTCTGGGCAGAGAGGGTTTCTCTTTACTAGAGCACCTAGCACAAAGGCATTCTGGTTCAAGACTGGGCTTCCTAGACACTACAACAACCAAATATTAATAAAGTTCAACAAATATGTAGGAAAATTCTAACCAAATTTTTGTACAGACCCCATGAATAAAACGTTTTCAATCCATAACAGCAGAGCCACAAATGAGCTGGGCAATTCGTTATCACAAAGGACTCCCAACCGCTGTTACCATCTACAGCCTTAGGCTTTTCCATCCTCCTCTTTCCACGATGTTTGCAAAGCTCCAAGAACAGGCCAGCTCTTTTCCCTCTCATGGTCCTGCCTCTGACCCCTATCCTCCCTGAGCTCAGGCTGTGACCGTCAGGAGAGGTTTGCAAGGATCAGGTTTGCGACTGTGCTCCTTGTGCTTCTTCCTGCCTCCGTAAACATTTCCAACTCTTATCTGTGCTGTTGTTTCAGCCCACCTGGTGTTAGTCAGTGAATGGAGGGAAGAGTGCCAGACAGAGCAAGACAAGATCAAATCCCCTGGCTGACAGCAATTATTAGATATTTTCGGTACCCACAGGCATCAGATCAATCCTCATCACATTCAGATGAACACTGTGGATTAACTGCAGGCTGCAGCTTGTTCCCATGATGAGCTCTTCTTCCCCATCACGCACCCTCGTTCTGTTTTAACAGGGACTCCAACATGTGCAACACCTATTTGCGCTTCCAAACAAAGCAAAGGAAAAGGATTTCACATGTCTCCAATATAAAACCTGTCCATAGAAATGCATCTCTCAGGTACATACTCAATATTTGTTCTGCATTCAAATGACTGCATAAAAAAAAATCTCTTTAGCAAACCCCAGTGACCACCAGCAGCCCAGCACTCCACAAGCATGGGCCAATTTTGAAGGAGAAGCTTCTTAAATATGCAAATTTAGCACAACCAAAGCTATTTATTCTGACTTTATCTCCTTCCTTCCTCTCACATAAACACAATTTATATATTTCCCATTCAAACAGGTCAAACCAAACCACTTCAAAGCACAGTTTACAACAAGGCTCGTGCCAGTGGCTGCTCCACACCGGACTAATTGGAAACTGCTACTGCTACCTAAAGACAAGGTCAGAAAAACCTTTCACTTGCTTCAGAGTTGGCTTTCCTAAAGGAATAAAGTGCTCCTGCCTAAAACTGCTCCTTCTCCCGGATCCAAACCAAGCTGCTCAGTTCCAGCTTGCTCGAGTTTGGTGCCAACAGCGGCTGCGATCCCCCCGAGCACCCTCTCCTCCCACCCCTCCTGCCTCACTCCCAGCGTTGCTACCGTCAGCCCCTGCTCATTTAGGAACCAGAGCAAATCGTGCCGTGCGTGCCGGCAAGCCTGATGTCAATAAACACAGGTTTTAGTATTCCTGCCAAACCACCAGCTTGGGGCTGTGGGATGAACGATGCTCCTGTTTCTCTCGCTGAGCAGATTTTCTGTGATGGGCACTCCATCCACGCAGTGTCTGCTGACAGCAACAGCACACACTGATCAATACCATTTGCTTCCACCAGCCAGAAGGAGCCCAGGAAGAAGAAGGATTCAAAGAAAACCTGCACACACCTAATGGCACTCACAGGAGGCATGGGCTGCTCTGATAGGGGTCTGCGGCTCTTGGAAAGCTACACATGATTTTTCACTAAGATAAAGAGAAGAATGGAAAAAGCTGCAGCAATCATGGCATTTAAAACAAACCACTCTAGAGAACAGTTCCTGCAGTTCCCTCCTATTGCACTGAACCGTTCAGGCTTCTGTTTGACACAGTAACATTCGCTTGATGGATATGGCTGTTGATTTTCTTGCCCTCCACAACTCCAACTCCAACACTGCTTCTTCTTGTGTTCATGGGAGCCACAAAAAACCACTCATTGGTTTTATAGCTATAGGCCTCAACTGATGCCAGACCTAGTTAAAAAGGGGATACACAGGTTTTCTAATTAAAAAAAAAGAGAAGAAAAAAAGATTGGTGTTGCACTTTCATCTGCCTTCCACCTCCTCCCAAGCCCATAATTCCCCCCACACTCCTGCAACCCGATTTACCAGTCCCTTGCCTTTCAGGCTGGGACCAGCATCTCAACGCCACTTCTTCAGCAGCTGGAAAAACTGCTACCCCATCACTCCTGCCCTGGGACTGCTGCCCCTCCAATGTGCTGGGGACAGAGTCCAGATTCCAACCCCAAAATCCCATGTCCTTTCAAGGATTACAAAACATCCATGCAAAGGTTTAAAAATTCCCCCAGACCTCACTGCATCGTACTCATCACCTGCTGAAATAGTGAGTTTAGGGCTTAAGCAAGTGGCAAAGCTGTCCAGCAGAGGCAGAGGTGTGTATCTAAACATGCACTTATGCCAAGATAAATCCCAGGCACATAGCCCAGAAGATGCCTTGTTGGCATTTTATGTTGCTATACAAAATTTAACTAAAATAATGAAAAATCCCTTTTCAGTGCAGAATAAGCATATTCATACAGAGAACAAGACTGAGAGAACCGTATAACTACAAAAAAAAAAAATCAGGGTGAGATAATCTGCAACTACCGATGGGTCAGAGCGTGCATGTGATGAGTTACAACATGCAGTAAACCCAATGCTGAGCTCTTTCTCTACAAAATCATACAGGAAGGGTGCAGGAATCTCACTAAAGCTCTGCAGTCTTTGCAGGGATCTCTGAAAACGTTTTTTTCAGGTCAGGCACTGACTGGGTTTTGCTCAGTCACCTACCGGTGCTGCCATCGAAGCCACCCACAGCGTAGAGGAGATCATTGAGCACAGCTGCGCCTAAAGTGCTTCGCCTCTCCTGCATGCTGGCTATGGACGTCCACTGGTCCTTCACGCCGTCGTACACATCGACCGTCCGTACCCTTAAAGATCCGTTAAAGCCCCCGACAGCATAAACATTGCCAGCCATAAATACCACACCTGAGAAAAGAGGAGAGAGATTTTTACGGAGGTTTTACAAACAGCTCGGGAAGAGCAGAACGTCAGCAAGGCTTTGGCATTTCCTACAGGTTAAGAGCATCGGAGCCAAGTATGATAAAACATACGTGTCATACGAAAGGTGAAATGCACATAAATACATAAAGCACAGATGGATTTCACACCTGAATGAGTCATTTTCGGAGCCAGAAGGAACACCAAATGGTGATCCACATTCACAACCCGCTCAGATCTCTTCAGAGGAATGCTCCCAGCTTACAGATCTGTTCTCCATCACCCGCTCCTCAGTATCGAGAGGGCCTGACTCAGCTCCTTTGATTTTCACTGGGAAATCAGCAAGGAAAACTGGATCCCTGCGGGCTGCCAGGCCAGCAGGATGGGAGGAGGAGGAGAAGGGAGAGAGGTGATGGAGGAGCAGCCGGGAGAGAAGTGATAAAGGGGAGACAATGGCTATGGATGGCAGAGAGGCAGGAGAGCAGGGCATCCACCTGGATGAGATGGATACACGTGT
>NW_010131107.1:17949-31261 GCF_000699245.1 Pterocles gutturalis
AAGAGCTGCTTGAGGCCAGAGGCAGAGAGGAAGGCTGAAGGGACAACTGAGGACATCCAGCCAGCCCTGAAGAGCTGCGCTGGAAAAGTTTCAGCAAGTGTTCCCGTTACCTGCTCTGCATCTCCGGGAGGGAAGCTCAGCAACCTGATCCCACCTCTCCTCCTCAAAATCATAGCACTCCACGCTGCGAATGGCTTTGGGTGCTTGCCCACCCACCACGATCATCACCTGGAGAGGGAAGACAAGAGCTAGAAAACCTCGGACACCAGCCCTGGCAGCTGCTCTCTGCAAAGAAACCATCACCACAACCTGGTCAAGAACGGCTGCCAGAAACATTCTGCAGGTCTACAGAAAGCCTCTGCAGGGTGGAAAAAGTTATCTCCAGTTTAATGCATTTTAATCAGTCTCCATTAACTCTTCCTCACTGTTTCCGAGGTGGGCAACCTGCCCTATTTCCCCATGAAGCACAAAACTGTTTGACACCACGGCACACGCAAGACTTGCTGCAGAAATATTTTTAAGGGAAGAAGATCCCAGTGTTTTCCACAGCCTAGTGTTTAGTCATCATCTCCATGGTGGTGCTAAAAATAATCGATGCCACTTAGCAAATAAAACCTGACAGCTGTATTGCCACCTGCGGGGAAGATGACACTCGGGGAAATCACCAGGACCATGAAGAGGTGGGGTGCTGGGCTGCCGAAAGAAGTGATTTGCCAGCTTCATTAAGGCTTTTGGCTGCAACACGTATTGATGCAAACCCAGTAACTAAATTCCTTACGGATAGGGAAGATCTATGTGAAGGCGACCAAGGGCAATCAAGAGTGCAAGAATTGCTCTGCCAGGTCAGGCTAAGGGTCCGTCCAGCCCCCGACTCCATTCCCAGCAACAGCAAGTGGTGGATGCTGGTGGAAAAGTGAGAAGACCTGGACGGTGTGCAGTGAGATCCTTCCCAAATCTGGCCTGTCTGCCGCCAGAAGACAAACTCTCCCTGGCCTCGCTGACTTTCCCGGGGGCAACAGTCCCAGGAGCTGGCAGCTCAGCGCTCAAGGGTGCTCCTGAGCCTCTGCTGGGCCCTGCAGAACCACCAACACTGCACGGGCAGCACCCAAACCACCTGCAGCTACAGCCAGCTCGACCTGCACTTTGTTCTGAACACATTTCCTTCGACCCTCCGCAGCTCTCAAGAGGCAGGATTTGCTCCCCTTATCACAGCAAGTCAGGAGGAGCAAACACTGCCCCAGATAAACTGATTTTTACAAGGCCAAGGAGCTAGAAGCAAGAAAATGGGGCTTCAAATACAAAGAGTAGATGGGAAACTGGCTTCAGGCCTGCAAGGCGGCTGTGAGCAGCTGAGGAGATAAGATCAGCACTCGCGGTCACTTGGGTAATGAGCTGAACTCCAACCACGGTTGCTTTAAAAGTACAGAGCTAGACAGCAATTTAAAGAATTTGAAGAGTATGAAAAATAGTGGCCTGTTTGATCTACAAAGATGAGAATGTGACATTAGAAAGCAAACAGTCTAAATGAGCAGCCTGACTACTGGTTGTCTAACAGTCTTCCGTGGAGAGAAGAGCTTCACACGATTACAGAATTAAGAGATTTCACAGCAGACTGTAAACCCTCATCAGCGGGACCAACAGATCAGATGAAAGTTTCTCAGTAACAGGATTGCTGGACGATCATCACCTTCTCCCTTTTCCTTAGAGTTAAAAAGAAGGGAGGAGAGACCTGCAGATTTATACTCACAGGTCATGCCATAGAAGATATTGGGAACCTCTGAACTCACTTACTGTTCATTTTATCCTTAACTATAGTCCTTGAACAAGGGTCACATCAGCCCTTCATGATACCCCCCAGAGCTACTGTTCTACCAACTTCGCCTCAGCACCAGCAGGAGGAAAGGACACAACACGTCAACACGCTCCACAGAACCACAACTTCTCAACGGACAGTTCAACATCTAAACATCTGAATAGTCCCTCATAGCACAGATCTCATGCACTGTCCCACAAACCAGGCTCCCTATGATTTGTGCTTAGAAAAATAATATACTGGGTTTCGATGTCTCACAATCTCCGAAATGCTTATTAATAACCTCAGCGACAGGCTGTTGAGAGAGACTGTGCCAAAACTCGGTTTATCTCTGGGGCATAGGGAAAATAGTTCCTGTTGTCATTTTTTTCTTCACTAATAAAGTGGTGGCCAGAGCACCGCACGCCTGCAGGGTGATGTGAGGAGTAACAACGATTATTATTATTATTATTATAGCTGCTTTGAGTCTATTGAAATTTGCTTCAGACTTCCTGCCCGCGGGTCTGGGTGCTGTTGTTTCCTCCTTTCCCAGCTTCTGATTATGGATACAGGAAAAGGAAAGACACCCGCTGTGACCCTCCTCAGCAGGGCTCCAGCACAGCGCTCCAAGCCAGCAGAAGCCTTGGCCAGCCCTCCGAGCAGCCACGGCCGCTCCCGCGTCAGCAATTCTCACACCGTAGCTCCAGGAGCAACAGCCGTTCACAAAACCACTTGTGGCTGACAAAATGTTTTAAGAACAGACTCTCGTCCCTGGGAGCAGAGATATTGCTTCTCCTAAGGGTTTATTTCAGTTTATCCAACTTTATGATGTACTTGATGGACATAGGCAATACCAGAAGAGGGAGTCACACACTTCAAAGGACGATCATGGAGTTAATAAGAAGTAACGTGGCAAGTACACAAGCTCCTTTCAAAGACAGAAAATGCCACCAGCAATACGGTGTGAGGTGACACGAAGTGACAAACTCAGCATACCTTTGGCAGGCTAACTGGAGTCCTCGGCTTTGTTCTGGGATTCTTTATCAGTTGCCTTTGATCCAGAGGAAGCAAATGGTATTTCATGGCCTCGATCAGGAAGTCTTTACAGGTGTTGTTATTCTTGATTAAAGCTTCTTCTTCAACTGTCTGAGAACACACATGCAGGAAAGGTCATTTAAACCGAAGTACTTGGTGGCACAGGTCACAAGGAGCTTTGTAGAAAGAACATGAAACCTGGAATTTCTCTTCCAAAGAACCAACATTAAACGAAAAAAAATGCAGAAGACAGACACAGACTTCCAGCCTCTTCCCAAAGCAACACATGCAGTAACATCCCAGCCCCTCACTTTCTTCCAGGATCACTCAAGAGCAGCAGTGCTCCCTCTATTTGCTACCCTCTGCCAGACACTCCAGTAGAGAATTCACCAGGAGTCTGGGTACAAAATCACTAATTTCTTTCATTCAAGACAGATTTTTTTTAAAGAGAGGCAATATCTTTTACTCAATCAGAATATATAGTTGGGAGGAAAAAAAATACATCTTGTGAACACCAACTGAATATCAATTGTATTGATTTTTTTTTAGACACATAATAAAAGCACAGTAGTCAAAGAGCCCATGTAGCAACCCCTTCCTTTGGGGATTCTGGGCTCATTATCAGGGCTCAAGTCCCAGGAATTAACTCATTGAGAACAATCTCTGTCAGAGTGCATCTCACCTGCCCATCACACAGACCCATCTCTGTGTGCAGAACACATCCTAAGCTAAAGTTATCACACATGAAATGTTTTCACCAAGCTAAACTTACCTGCGCACTAGGAAAAAAAAAAACCACACACAAGCCTGTAACACCACCTGGGTATTTTCAGGGTGAAAAGTCCCAAGATATTCCCTTCTAAATGCTTCCACCAAGAGGGCTAGGAGCCCTGCTCTCAGCACTGCCAAAGTCACGTTTACAAGAAGGTTTCTGCACACACACACTCATTTCAGAGTCCACCCAGTCTTTCCTTTTATTTCTCTGTTTACAGACCCAGTGACATGCCAAATTACCCATCTCAGACACAAACAGGCAAGCCACTAAGGAGCTCCCAGCAGCTTAAGTTTAAGTATCAATCACTTATTTGCAGACTAACCTGTACAAGGTAATCTCTGGGCAAGAGGGGCAGGCGAACGTGCTCCATCAGTTTAGCCATGTGCTCCAGGCGAGATTCCTTCTCATAATTTATCCAAGAAATAACTGCTTCAAAAACCTGCACAGATAAAGGTACAATTAAACGGTGAAGAGAGAACTGGCTTGCACAGTCACCTACCCAAAATCAGCAGCACTGTGATTTTATCATATTGAAGGAAGGAGGTGCAAGATCTCTATCAAACAGATGAAAAAGTCGTGGCTCTGCACAAAGCACGAGCACCACGGCAGCGAAGAGGTGAGCTGACCATGCATATTAACGAGCAATTTCACATCTAGATGTGCTGTATCACTCTCGAAGCTAAGTGTGTGTCCAGGACAATCACACACCTCTCGGACATTAGTACTGGAAGGCAGCCAGGAAACTTAATTAGCCTGCTGACATTTGCACTGGGCATTATTCATGAAATCAGCCACAACAATTACTCCTGATAACAGAGATCGCCCCTCCCAAAGGACTCCGGCCACACCATAAGTCACTACGTTCACCATCATATTTAATCACTGTCCCCCAACCCAAGAATTCTTCAGGACAAGGTCACCACACGTGCAGGAAAAACCCCTGACTGCAGCCACGCAGGCATTTCCCTGCTAAAAATACCCAGATACTTCTGCAGGAAAACAAGGGTATGCTGGACTTCTGGTCTGAACCAAAATCCAGCTTTAGTCCCAGATCCAACCGGTTCAGATAAGCATCCAAACTTTGACTCCATGACGAAATGGGCACAAACAAGCCCGTGCAGGAGGAGCCACACAGAGCCCTGCGCGCTGAACAGATGCGGGCAGAAGCATCCTACAAGGGCTCCTGGCATGAATATGCATCTGCTTATATAACCAGCAGCCACACTCCTCCCAGAAGAAAGACCTAAAAATGTCACCAGGAGTGGGACAGGATTCCTGAAACACGCAGCAAGGCAAGGAGAGGGGCTGGTGCAGCCTCAGATGCAGGATCTGGCTCCTCACAGTGGAGTTTCCCCACAGAGTCAGAATTAAATTCTGACCCTTAACTCACATCTCCAGGAAAAATTCCCCAAGTACTCTCGCTACCCAGCTGCTTGCGGGCAGCTGAGCACAGCCATCTCCCGCAGATCCCAGCCATCCTGTGCCTCCTCCGAAAAGCATTGCTGGCCCTTCACCCCAGCACAAGCCCTTAGCTTCAGCCTCCCTCCGAGATCACCAAATGGTCAGGCCAATTTGCACATCTAATTTTCTTTCTTCTCGTCTCTCTCACCACTCCCCAAGAAACCATTTTGTTTGGTCCAAGGTCACTAATTTGACAAAATCAACCAGAACCGAGGGCACCATCCCTTGGTCCCCAACTGTTGCTGGCAGATGGATTTGCAGGATGCACTGGCAGAGGCAGAACAAAAAGGGGTTCCCTCCTCTTAGGCTAAACTCCATACTTAAAAAAAGCAGCAAAGCACCAGCCTCATTTCCTATGCCAACAAACGCTCTCGCTGAACTGTTTGGAATTCAGAACCCTGCGATGAGGATTGAAGCAATGCAACAGGGAGCCATGTCATCAAACCCCAGCAAACGCAGAGGAAAATAGCTACTGCAGAACCTCAAAGTATTTTTAAATGAAAATAAGTAAACAAACAAAATTTCACTTTGGCTACAAGGTCTTTAAAGTGGAAACTAGGTTGTTGTGGGATTTTTAATTGCAAATGAGTGGGGAAGGAGCATGAAGCAAATATTTAGCCAACAAACATGCTTTTCATTAACCTCTTCTGGAAAAACGCTGAGCTACAGAGCAGGTCACAAGACTGGCACACACCCAGCTCCAGCCCAAGATGACAGTGACCAAGTCTAAAAGGCAGGTGAAGCAAACATGCACGAGGATAAACTGCTGCATCGGTGCTGGAGACCGCTCCAGAGTTAAGCACACACTGATGCCACCCTTCTGTGCCCACTCTAAAAATAATACAAATTTTTCAAAAATCAGATTCTGGCACCTTCCATTGTCTCCAATTCCTAATTTTATGAAAGGGGGGAAAACAAATCTTAATCCAAGGCAGTACTATGTCTATTTAAAGGCCACATCTGCTCCCACTGCAGCCATGCCCTCCCTCCACACCCTGTGCCCGCCGCAGACCCCAGCAGCTGCTGCCGCTCCCCCCAGAGATGGGATTTTTCCAGCCATACAAGACCCGCTGCTGGGGCGCGATGGAACGAAGTGTTACCCACCCAGCACCCACCCAGCTTCATTTAGGGTAGAAGCATGGGCTGGTTAGCGGCTCACACCTGCCCGGCTGTAGGAGCAGTCCCAAGCTTGGGAGAAGCAGATTTCCCACTCTGTGGAACAGAAGGGTAAAAGCCTGGAATATCCCCTTTCTGCACAATACCTAGGCAAAGAGCAAGCCCAGATGTTTTCCCAGTCTCTTCAGCCAAAAATCCAGTTGTTCTTTACTCCCAGGAGTGAGGATCAAACTGTGCATCAGCTTCTACTGCATGTTAGCAGCATGAGACAATGAACTCATTACTGGACTCTCTGTAAAATCCCCAAACCAAAAATCCCATCCCTTTAAAAAATTTATTTTGTCACTATTCTGAGTTGGCAGGAGCCCTTTTCTCAAGGGCTGTAAGACACTGATCCCGTATCATTAATAAATATGAATAAAGATTTTTTTTTAATAGTTTTTCCTTGCTTGCATACACTGTTTTAATTAAAGAGACAACTATGTGAGGTACAGAAAGCACTGATAAAACTCTCTCCAAAGTACTCAGCTACAGCAAAAAGAGCAGGCAGGGACCAAAATAAACCTTTGCCCTAGGCCAAAAGGGCCGGTGCAACAGCAGAGGGTGGCAACAGCATGGGGGAGAGGGAGAGAAAGGAGGATCATCTTTGAACAACGGGAAAATGTCACTGTTTCACAATTAAAATATCTTCCTGTGGTAGCAGACAACTTTTGCAGTCCTGATGGCCTGGCGATATATCCCTCCACCCCTCATCAGGAGTCCCTCCCCATCTCTCCTGTAGCCCCCTTTCAGCACTGGAAGGTGTCCCCGGAGCCTTCTCTTCTCCAGGCTGAACAACGCCAGCTCTCCCAGCCTGTCCTCATACGGAAGGTGCCCCAGCTCTCAGACCATCTTCGTGGCTCTAGATATAGACACAGACATATATATACTTCTATCTATATATACTTATTTTTTTTAATAATATATATCTCATACATTAGCAGATAGGAAGAAGAAGGTCAGGAAAACTGCATGTCTGTCATGAAGCTAATAGAAAACAGCAGCCCATGGGTCTGTCCTGAATTTTCAGCACTTCTTTGGACTCCAGCACATATTTCATGTTTATGTTCCAATCCCCCTCTGCCTCTCTCCTGTTATTCCGATCTGCTGTTTTGAACGTGCAGCTTATGCTTAACATTTCCTTCCACTGCCTTGCATTCTCAACTTTTACAATCGGCTAAAGAAATACTGGTTTTGATTGTCCAAAGCTCAGATGAGGGAGGGAGCACTTTGATTTCTCTGGGCACAAGGCCAATAAAAGCTTTTTAACAATGCTGCACAAAACTGGAAAAATTGGTTCCTAAACCTGCACTTCCCTTTGCAGACTGCTTGGCTCAAGCACGGCGATTCTGCCGCAAGTTCACGCCTTTTGTTTTTTCCCTTTTTGGCCCTGCCTGCCTGGCACCGAGCAGCACCCCGCCGAGACGCCCACGCTAGCCCCACGCCTGCGGAAACGCGCTCCCGAAGCCTCCGAGTTTGCTGGCTCAGGATCTGAATGAAGCATCGCTGCGTTCGCACCTCACGTGGTGCGGGTCTGCCGGCAAGCTTTGCGGTCCGGATGGGCTCAAGCACACACGTCTGCAACCCGAAGGGGCTGAGTGGGATGGGTGCGCACATCTGGACACAAAGTCTCACCAGCAGCAGCAAACACAACCTGGTCCAGCACCATCCCACCAAAACCCCCATCCACCAGCAGCAAAGATGGGGAGGCACTCTATCAGGGAGTGTAGCGACAGGACAAGGGGTAATGGTTTTAAAGCTGAAAGAGGGGAGATTTAGATTAGATATTAGGAGGAAGTTTTTTCCTATGAGGGTGGTGAGGCAGTGGCCCAGGGTGCCCAGAGAAGCTGTGGATGCCCCATCCCTGGAGGGGTTCAAGGCCAGGCTGGATGAGGCTTTGGGCAACCTGGGCTGGTGGGAGGTGTCCCTGCCCATGGCAGGGGGTGGGACTGGAGGGGCTTTAAGGTTCCTTCCACCCCAAATCATTTTATAATTCTACAAAAATGTAGGCATTGAAGAGAGGTTATGAAGTTACGAGCCACATAATCCTCAAGCTCTCCTGTAGCCTCCCAGAAGTGTTCATCTCCCCGCAGCAACAATTTGGAGGTGAGCTGAAGGACTCGAGGCACATACCTCTCCCCAGAACCCTGCTGCAGATCACACAAGCATCCTACCCCAGAGAAAGGGGCAGGTCCTGGTGTTCACCAAGTACTGTAACCACTGGTCACCCTCTTTCTCAGGACTACAGACTACCCAAAGCATGTTGAGCATTTCAACCACAAAACAACATCAATCTTTTTTCCCCTCTTCCCTTAAAAACACTGATAACGCTAGAAAAATGTTTCTTTCCTTCCTGGTTGGTTGTGGGCCTCCTTTACTTGTTCTGTCCAACGTGCAACAGAAGCCAATACTCCTCACTGGCCTAATGAAAGTCACCTTTTTTCGAGGTTTTATGGCAGGTAATAAGAGCTTTACACCAACAGCAGATGGGAGGGTCCTAGTTTTCCAGAGAGGGAAGGTATTCGGTTTTGTCCCCCAGGGCTTTTGGAAGAGATACGGATCTGAGAAATCATTACTCCCTACAAAGAACAACCAAGTGAATGTTATTTTTAGGATTTGCATTATTTTTAATTTTCCTTTCCATGTGATCTGTGTTGGAAAATGGCCCCTAAAGATCATAACATGAGAACAGTTCCCAATGCAAGATCTAGAAACATCCCAGCATTCTTACATGCACTGTTGCTATACAATTTACTGTACCTTTTCTTCAGAGGAGACTGTGAGCTTGTCACTTGATATTAAACTGCAAACCTGGTCCAGACTAAGGCTAAGAAATTCTTCTCCTAGCATCACCTCAGGGAAGTGCTGCTCTGTTCAACAAATGAAAAGGGGGAACAGAAAATTATAATGAAATCCATGCTTTAAGTCAGTGGAAGGTCGACAGCATTCAGAGAACCGCTATTATGACAGCTTTGAGCATCCCAGACAACACTCTGTGACTGCACGGCGGAACAGAAACAGAAAATAGTCTCAGAGCAGGTTAAAGAAATGTGATGTTATTTCAGGTAACGCTAGCCCCATGAGACACTTTCATAAATGACACTAAATGGGAACTTAACTTTCTGCAAAGCCATTAAGTACCTTCCAGTGGCACATACGATTAGAAGTGGCAATTGAGAAAAGTGCCAATGCCTTTCCGAAGGAGTAAATAACCTGGACACCTCACGATTCAGTTCTTGACCACTTCAACAAGCTAGACAGAATCAGGTCTGCTCAACATCTGGATGAGAGACTGCAAGGGTCCCTACTATTTGTAGGTATTCAAAGGAAAGCCCATTTTTGACACGAATCAGCCAAACAGTCAGTTTGGTGCACACACCCAGCAGCAAACAGTGAGGGACCCCAGAGCATCCAGCTGCATCTGGATGTGCGAGGGGGCACACAGAGATGGGCAAGGGGGAGACCCCCGTCCCATGCATGCAGGTGGGATCAGCTCTCCTCTCCTTCCACCTTTTACTTCTTCCCCCAGATGTGTACATTTAACCTTTCTCCTGCTCCAAACCCCCAGCACTCATCTTCCCTGGCAGCCTTGCCCCTTTCCACTTAAGTCCGAGACTGTACAGATTTCTTTTTCTCCCTTTTCACCTCCAAGCTGTAACTTTGGGAGTCACTTGAAAACAAAATATGCATCACTGCTTATAATCCCAAACTGGAAGAATTATGACTGATTACAATACAGGTCTAGAAAGGATCATCAAATCTGTCAGGCTTTACATCTAGCCAGAGGGCACTAGGAAAGAATTACTTCTTAAGAAATAATTTCTAGGTCAAAACCATTGTTAGCCAGATGCAGAAAGTTTCAGTTTTGCAAGTATTTGTTACATATACATGCCGATTTAATCTCACCTGCCATTTGCTAAGTCCCATTTATCTTTGGCTGAAACACAGAAATATAAATCTCAAACACTGTCTGAAGCAGCTCTTTTCAAGCCCTAATCCCTTTAGGTTTGAGAAACTCAGACTCACATCTCAAAGAGCTCCCTCCGGAGCAAGATCTGCCTCTCGTTTTCCCCTCTGCAAAGTACTTTGCGTGACAAAAAGCAGCACCCCAGGGACACAAGCTGGTGTAACTTCCAGAGAGGAGCATCTTGGACATCACACCTGATGAACTCCTCGCTGATCTGGTGCTGCAGAGGGCTTGGGCTTCCCCAACCACGGACCCTACTAGGTCTAATGGGGACCACAACACCAGAGCTAAGCCAAAGGCTCTGTCTCAAAACAGCAGTATCTGGATAAACTTTAATAGCCTGTTATGCTGGAAATCATATATAAGATCTAATGAACTCTTCTGGCCTTAAATGCTTGAGAAGCAGGAAACGCTCCCACACAGTACGCTGGATGCACTCTGACTCCTGGACACAATCTCTATTCATTCTGGACCGGCGTCTGGCAGTAGAAAGATATTTGATCCTTGTTATTTGTTGGAAGCAGGTAAAAATATTTACTGATTTCAATAAAGGAACGTGTGCCTGCATCAGGAAGGCTCCTCCACCTACTCAAGTTATCCATTGGCCAGAACGAAGCATTTCTCAAGTAACTGAGCTCATGCACGCATGGACTCTTGAGCTTGGGGACTTCTGTCTTGGTTTAACACTGTTACATAAACAACACAGTGAAAAGAATTTTAATGGCATTTTTATTGATGGAGTTCCATTAACGTTACATGGGCTGTTGTACTAACTGGGACTTATAAAGGCCAATAAAACAACAAAGCAGACTTTTTAATTGCCAAACAACCAAATAAATGTACAGTGAATGCACTGCTTGTCGGGTTAAAGATTAAACAGGGCCTGGAAGCAAGGATAATGAGATATTACAAGCAAACCTTTATACAATTAACCATTCCTTCCAGGGTACCTTTTCCTCCAGGGGATAATACAGCCAGAGCAGCTGAAAAGGTTTTACTTTTATTTGCAGGAGAATAGAGGAGGACTTGGTGGACACATTTTTATTCCACTGAGCCTACTTATGGTCCAATTAAGGACAAAAACACACCAAAGAAAATGATGCAGGACAGAGCAGGTGCTCTGGGAGACGGCAGGTGTATTTTTCCCCTATAGAAATGGACAGAAAAACAGACTGAGCAGAGCAAACTACCAGCTTCTCCCAAGCAGCAGTCAAGGGCAACTCTGCCGGAGGAGACTGGAAAGCACTGGGGAGTTAAGAGTATGGAGCCGCTCGGAACAGCTTTACATTTACGACATAGAACAGAAATGCCAAAAGCCATTGCCTGCACCTACTTATTGCAATTAAACACATCCACTCTCAAGGAAACGAGAGTCTAGCCACCCTTGGGGTAAGCGGCCATTGCTCCACGGATCAGAGGCTCAAACTGTGTGAGTTTCAGCCGAGCGTTCCCACTCCCAGCCACAAGATTTAATTCTGCCTGGTGACATTTATTGCTAGAATGCACAAATCCCCAGCATTGCCTACTGCTCTCATGGGGCAGCGTACATGGCAAGGACACCAGCACGCCAACACCGTGCTGTTGAGCAGGCAGCCAAAGAGCTTACTAGGAACATACTGAGGAACTATTTTGTGGGCTGGGATCCAGGGGATCAGGTTTTTTAACTCCTTAGGTGTTCCCCTGCGACCATACCACATTTCACAATTTGCAGCGTCACAGAAAGTTACACATCTACAACCCAATGAAGCACTCCCTCCCCTGTTCTCATACTAGGGGCATGAAGAGACCAACCAGGACATGCTGATCTTGTTCAACCTACAAGTCGCTGTACCTGGAAGCAGGTTTAACTCGACAAACGGACAAGCCTTCCCTCACCTGCGTAGGCATTTGCCTGCTGCAGCAGTTCGGTACACGCGTGCACGTCGGCAAAAGCTCGGATACCAAGGCAGTTTGTGGGATGCAGCTGGGACTGAAGAAAGTCACAGCAGTTTTTTCTAACATCCATCAATTGCAATAAGCTAGCAGCTGGCAAGAAAACCTGCAAAGGCAAGAAAGGAGAATTAGAGTTAGCAACAAAGAAAGCTGGATTCACAGCTTGCACAAATTAGATGCAATTTCCCTTCAGACAGGAACGCATCCCTGTGGGGTACCAGAAGGAAGGTTAAAGTTTTAGCACCATCTGTATGCAGAAGATCTCAGAGATGGAAACAGCTATCCCATGCTGTGCTAAAAGCAGAGCTCTCCTCACATCTTCTCCCCCCAAGAGCTCAAGGCAGGCAAAGAGAGGACAAAACACAAGCAACCACGGATGTACCTGAATTTCTGGCTTTGCTGCAGGTAGGTCCTGCACAGATTTTTTTTTTTCCCCTGAAGAGCTTTATATTATTTCTATGCATTACCATCATATTCAAAGCCCACAGCAGCCCAGCACTCCTCAAAACCTTGAACTTTCTTATTCCAACATAACCATATTGGCTTGTGAGCAGGTTGTCCAAGCTGCCGTGTAAAAGAGGGAGCTCACAGAAGCTCAAGCAGGTTTTGGTGACAGGAAGGCTCTCCGGAAAGATGGGGCCAACTGTTCAACCCAACAGCCTTCAATTTCACCCACAAAATGCTGTGGACACTTGTGGTTCATGACTGTATCTGAAAATGAGGTACTGCTTCGTATCTACAAAACTAAGAGCAGAAAAGGGAGACAGAAGTGGATCAGGAATGTGACATCTGCTGGAAAAAACACCTTTGAGGCCAGTGAGCGGGACAGGAAGTAGAAAATAAAGTTGGTCAGGATGTGACAGCCCATGACATCAGCTACTTCCTTTCTTATGTCGTACAGCAACTGCAGACGTGTCTTACCCCAGCTCTTGGCTAGCTCTGGCTGCTTCACACATGTCCTTCCACCTGGGCATCTGTGCTCACCATCTGACCACAGATTTCCGGAAAATTATTTCCGACTCAAAAAAACAAGCAGCATTTAAACAAAACAAATAGGTTAACAGCATTCACCTCTCTGGATCTCAATGGCAGGGAAGGGAAAAAGATGTCCCCTCCCCATCTCTGCCTGCGCTGCCCCCACAGTCCCATTCCACATCAGGGCAGCACACTCTCGACCTGCCCCAGGTCTTTTCTA
>NW_010131107.1:31290-38138 GCF_000699245.1 Pterocles gutturalis
GGCGTCTGACTGCTGCCAAGCAGCCAGCCCAACAGGCAACAATAAAAAAAAGAAATCCATTAACCCAGGAGCCCATTTTGGCCCAAGCCTCTTGATGCCAGGAGGAGATTAGCCTGTGGTTTTGATTAAATCAAGATAGCAATGCTCTCACATTTTCAAAACCTAGCTGTGAACCACTTTCTATCTAGCTGAACCATCTCCTGATATCAGCAGAAAGGCGAGCGCCTGACTTGCATGAGGGCTGTGGGTAAAGAGTCAGAGTGTGCAAACCCTCTGCGGCCACACACCAGCCACAGCATCCTCCCCGCACCCCATCCACCCAGTGCGCACGCCGGCGAATCCAGGCGGCTGCTCCCTCGAGGGTTTTGGGATATTGCCTCTAGAAGCACGGCTACTCACTGCCATCACCAACACCCACACGCTACAGCCCCTGAACATCCTCGTGCTGCTGCTACAGCCCCTGGACATCCTCATGCTGCTGCTACAGCCTCGTGCTGGCTGGACAGGGCAGCATAGAAGGAGCTTTATGCCACTGGAGTTATTGGGAAAGGAGCATTAAATCCTATCACACTTTTTAGAAGGATATAAATAGCCCATCAAGAGATGAGTGGATTTTCTCTTTCTTATTTCCCAGCTGAACGTCTCACCACTCATCTTGTTTTTACCAGGGAAGGCGAAAACCAAGCAAAGGATATCCGCTAGCACAAAGTCTGTTTCCTTTAGAAATAACAAGAGGAAATGCCCTGCCTAAACATGCAGCAGGACCAAACTGCAAGCCCATTAAAATCCAGGCAAGTTACTCACTTGGGTCTGGATTTGGCTCTTAATATTTGAACTCCCAACAACTGCGAACGATTTACAGAGAGCTGGCTTCTCTATGAGATCAGCCTCCATACCAAAATCCAATCATCTTTTGAAACTGTGTCCAAACTATCTGCTAGTAGTACTGAGACTGACTTCTTCGCTAAATAAATTATGTCCAGAACCTCATCTATGGTATGTATATATACACGTTTTACGGAACATTGCCTGTGCCATTAAATACTCTCATAAGCCTTTGATGTCTCTGAACTAGAAGCATCTTTCAGCCAAAAGTGCTCTGTGTTGCTGTGAGGTTCAGTCAAGAGGCAGGGCTGTAACGCTGGACTTCAGAGGCTGGGGTTAGCTCCCTGCTCCGCCACAGCCTTCCAGGTAACCTTGGCCAAGAGTTAATCCACACCATTCCTCCTCCGCGAAACTGGGAGAGGAGCATTTCCCCAAGGCAGGGGATATATTAAAGCCTATAAACTGCTTTGACAATTTAGTCATCTTGGAAGTCAAATCAGGGTACTGGCTGCAATCCTCAGCAGCACATCCAGGGCCACAGCTGGGAGCACACATCTGCCCAAACAGGGAGACAGCTCCCAGGCACCCTCCCAGGGGAATCCGTGACCAGAGAAACAAGCAGATCATGCATGTGCAAGGCAGGTTAAATATTTGGTTTTAACTGCACAGCTCTAAAACCACACAAGAAATAAAACTACATTACTGTAACATGGCTTTTCAGTGATAGGAAGGCAATTAGGTTTTATCACTCCCCAGCTGCTACCAGGCAGTGCTGAGGGTGAACAATCGTTCTTCTACTTAAATGCTCCGTGCTGGGGTGAAATATCCAAGGCAGAGGCATGTGTAGCCAGACCAGACAGCCACAAAAGCTCTCCAGGAGCAGGCATGAGGAGGACAAGGGATATAGAGGTGAGAGAGAACACAGGGGAGGAGCTGGCAACTTCCCTCCTGATCTGCCTTCTAATTTCA
This sequence comes from Pterocles gutturalis, assembly GCF_000699245.1. Taxonomy (NCBI): domain Eukaryota; kingdom Metazoa; phylum Chordata; class Aves; order Pterocliformes; family Pteroclidae; genus Pterocles; species Pterocles gutturalis. Next base: position 33,085 of record NW_010131107.1, read on the forward strand.
TCATCCCTTGGCTAAACAATGGGATTCAAATGTGGAGACACAAGATTCACATCCACAAGGTTCTCCTCACCTTTCTATTAGGCCAATCCAACCTAAGAGACTTTCCATAGGCCCTGGAAGGGCCCCCAGCCCCAGGGAGGTCAGCCCTGCCATCGAGCAGGGCTCTCCAGGAGGGCGATGCAAGGCAGTGAGCTTGGCTCCGGGAAGGAAGCAAGCCCTGATTTACTGCATCTCCTAAAGCTGAGTTGAAAGACTCTCTGCCTCACTCCGGGCTTGCACCTACTGTAGTTGCAGCTTTGGGAGTGAACAGGGGGAAGGGAAATGAATGAACCACTTATCATCCCTTTATCATCAAAGCTGCATCTGCCGCAGAGACTCTCCTTCCTTGCTGTGAAGTCCCAAGTCCCCAGGGAAAGCTGAGGCACAGAAGCACACTGCTGAAAAGGAAATGCTACGGCTTCTAGGCTTTTTTCCTCCTTTCTCAAGCCATTTTATATCACAGTTATGCCTGAGAGGCTGACAGTTTCAACATCTATTTCCTCCAGACAGCTGATTTCAGATTTCGCTCTTTCTCCACGAGCCATGTCTCTGCGGTAGTGTACAAGGACACACCACACATGTGATATGCTGCACCGCAACGGTGAGAATTTATTTGTGGAATCAGGTTAATCAGGACTTTTCCCAGGGAATCATTACAACCTTAATGGTAATGACTTTCTTAATTGCAAGGGTAATTCTCAGGATGCATGCAAGTAATTAAGTGCCATCAGTAAGGATGGGTGGGACACAGCAAAGAGGGGCTGTATTCACTGTCTACAGCCAGAGGCCCAGGTTCTTCACAGGACCCCTAGGAGAATGAGAAGCCACCTCCCAAATCTCCTCATGCTGCACGTGAGCATCTATGAACTTCCTCAAGTCACTCACTTCAGTTTTCCTCGCTTTTACGGAAACTGCATGGCACAACTTTCTTACAAATAAATTCATCCAGCTCCACCTTCAAATGAATGGGATCTTTTGTCAGAACAGAACAGAAGAGGAACAGCAGAAGGCAGCAGGGACAGAAATCCCAGGATGGATTTTCCTGAGACTGCAACATGACTGCAATGAAGACAGAAATTCTTCCTCTGCCCCATACCTTCCAAACAAGTGGGAGGTTAAATCCCAAATGTGTGTTCAGCGGCAAAACACCGCTCGGCACAGAAGCCTCTCTATCATCCATCATCTCTGAGCTTTCCTACTACTGCCTCTATTGCCTTGAAATCTCACTCTAAGAATGAGATTCCAAAGCACAAAGCAGGATTGCATCTGTTGGGGCGATTCTCACCCAAGTATGGTGAGAATCAATGGAGTTAGAAGAGAGTATTTGCTCCCACAGAGGCTCAGTGCTTTCCCTCATGGAGCTGGCATGAACCGAAAATCCCCTTTACCTGCCAGTAATTCACTATGTAGACGATGACTGGAACTGACTGTACAAGGCTTGGCCCCTGGTACACACATCCTTTCTTACTTAAAAACAAGAACACTTCATGCAATGAAATTACAATCATCTACAAAAAAAATCTGCTTAGAAAAAACACTTCCTGAACACCAAACCAGGACTATAGAAGCAAAAAAAAAAGGCAGGTTTCTATTAGAAAAGAAACAACAAAAATACTGTAAAAAGGTTTCTTGCTGTGAAGCTCTTGGCACCACTCAGTATTTGAGCACACTTGGGAACACTCATCCCTGCACTCCCGTGTTACCTTTGCTGCTCATCTTTATTCTTATTTCAATTCTGCTCTCATTTTATTTTGCTCATTGACAAGATATTGTCTTTTCATTTATTCACATGTTTTGGTAGCTTGGCTGCATCTGTTAGTAATCTTTTTTCTTGTAGTTTCTACGATGAAATTACCTGGCACCTATAGCCAGAAATTCCTTCTTCCAGCTGCTGAGCAAGTCTGAAAAACCCCTTTGAAAACGGACCCTTGGAAAATCAGAGCACATGACATGGCTATAGCAGACCTCAGGAGATACGTGCTGGGAAAACAGAAAGTCTCACCACGGCCAAGCAAGAACATGAAGGAACATTGCTGAAACAGGATGTCTGGCACAAAGGTGGGCAGCAGGAGGATGTGACAATGCAAGGGACCAAACCTACTCACTTCTTCCTAGGACTGACATTGCCGATCCAAACCAGAGACTGCAAGGAGCTTAATATTTTGTTGTTCATGTTGTTTGCCTTCACTGATGGGAACCTTTCCAATGAATCACAGAATATTATTTTCTGTAAACTTTTCTTCCTGTGGCTGCAGGTGAATATTAACCTATTTATGGCAGTCTGTTCAGAGACAGGATAGAAATTTCTATTTCTCTTTAAACTTTCTACTATAATCACAAGATTATATTAAATTTCATATAACATTTTCAGCTTGGACATTTTTGACACGTAATAAAATTTAAACTAGTCAGTTAACCTTGTATTAGATCAGCTTCATTTCTTAGCTCCCATGAATTAATTAACCTCCAGCCTAAAGAGTTACTCATTGAGGGGTTATTTAAATAAATCCTGCAGTAAAAGGACCTGCTTTATTAGATCGGGAAAAAACACTATACCCAAACCTCAGTATTCACAAAACTTACTTTTTTTTTTTTAATCTTACTGTCTGAGAGATGGGAGACAAAATAGAGTTCTTAATTTAACTCTTTGTAATCCCTAGGCTACGGAAAGCAGGCTTTCGTTAGCTCGGAAAAGGTAACATCTGGACTTCTTCACAGACCTTCTGGGCAGGTCCGTGCTGCCAACGCAGCGCAGGACTGAGCTGGCTCTCCAGCCTGCTCCAGCTCCCGCAACGCTGCTTACACCCAGGTCCAGCTGTACTGGAACACCGAAATGCTCTCGTGGGAAAACAGCCAGAGCACACGTGGCCACCTCGAGCAAGCAGAGCGACTGGGGCCAGCAGACCAGACGGTATCCTGATCTCAGCACATCCCACGTGCCGCGTGGCCACCTCGAGCAAGCAGAGTGACTGGGGCCAGCAGACCAGACAGTATCCTGATCTCAGCACATCCCACGTGCCGAGCGGGTGCTTCTGGGCCACCAGGAGCACGGAAGGAAAGCACACGTTTCAGAAAGTGGGTGGATATTGTCTTCACATTGCCCACAGGAAAGGGGACCAGCCTGAGAGGGAGTAAATGGCATTTTTCCTCCAGCAATGGAAGATCCCAGAGGTCCAAGGAACTCCATCCCAGTTCCCCTCTGAAGTCACGTTGTACCTCAGCTCCGGATGACCCTGACTATACGTTGTAGTTAAGTATGGGCTACGCAGCAGACAGCTGGTCCAAGGGACCCACACTTGGGTTTGAGCCTCAGCTTCTGTGCTGTGATGGCAGCTTGAAGGTCTCCTCACTGCTGGCCCTCACTGTAGGGCAACCAGGGTCTACACTCCTACAACATGACAACTGCCAGGGTGAGAGTATGCCAGGAAGTTTGTAAAACTGGAGGGCAGAAGGGGCGAGAAAAGGTACCAACAGACTTAGGTCATGAAGGATGGCACAGGGCTTAGGCTGCAAATTGGACAGAGCTCAGGGTTTTGTCCAGGTTCCTGCAGGAAAAGGGACAGGTCAGCAAGAACCTGCACCCTCCCTGAGGGACTAGAGCAGAAGAGCATGTCCTGTCCACAGCAAGAACCTCATTCCAAGCAGACCCAGTCTAATTAAGATGGCAAAATTAGGTCAACAGAACGCACACAGCAGCATTGCCCCTCCTCTCTTTCCAGCATCACGGACACAGACTTGTTACGCTGACCAATGTCCAAGTCACAGAGAGGAAGACAACAGACTCAAACTGCCACTTGCAAACAAAAACCAAAAAGCACATCTGCACATGAGCTCCCAGCATCCCTTCCAGAAATCAGTGGCTAAGTGCACAGCAGTTTTCTTACCAGAAATACGAAAAAGCTTTACCAGCAGCCACAGCCACGTGACGTGGTGAAACGCTCTCTTCCTGAGCATCCCACTTGAGCTATAGGCTGCCTTTCAATTACTCTTTTCACTTCTAGACAAACATTTACCTTAAAGAACTTCAAGACAGAGCGCACACACACAAAAAAAAGGAAGAATGCCCTCATCTGAACAATATATTCCACTCGAAGCTCTGCCAAACAGCTCTAACTGCCCAGAAGAATTTAAAAACAGCCAGATTCCTGGACCATGACCTTAAAACAACATTTGACTCACCGCTTGCTTGAGTCTATTTTGACCTTCGACAGACTGACCCACAAGTCAGCACAACTTCTTGGAAGGCAAATGCCTGCTTGCGTTGTAAGAGATCAACACAAAAGCTAAATGCAACATGACTTAAGTGCAGGGAAAGCAGCAAAGTGCCTCAAGACTAAACAGAGGCTGGGAGTAGCTCTTTTCAAGCTCAGCCTTTTACTTTCTGCAGCCTGAAGAGATCACTCATGCCCAAAGGACTTGTGCCTTTGACGTTCAAGCTTTTTCCCTGGGTCTCCACGGGAGCGGCTGGACCAGACCTACCTGCACGTTCTCTTCCGTGACCTCGATCTCGGCGGTGTAGATGTAATCAATCAGCTTCCTCAGGGTCTGCCCATCGACGTCTTTTATCTCAATCTTCTTGGCTTTACTTTCAGACATGTCTCCTGAAATTCATTTCAAAAGGACAGTGAGAGTTTGCTTTGCAAGACCTCATTGCAGGCCCTTGCTCCCCACATATCCAGCACAACCTCCTGGTATCTGAGTCAAAGACTGCCCCAGAACTAACCCTGACCATCACCAGCAAGATTCCCAGAAGCCTCCTAATGCCACCTAAAAAACATCTCAACATCTGAAGACACTAGTGTAAAATAAGAGAAGTCAATAAACGCAATGAGCTCAATTTCTTGCCAGAAAAGAACGTGCTGGGGTTCACCTGCATTCAAACACAGAGGGGCTAAAAAAAAAAAATGCAGTATGACCCTCAACCATGTCTCTAGCTCAGGGACAGACTCAAAGAGACTGTGGACAAGTCTTAGGAGGGCTTTTTAAAAATATATATATTTATTATATAAATTATT
>NW_010131108.1:0-409 GCF_000699245.1 Pterocles gutturalis
AATCCACAAGCAAGTTTTGGAGGAAGGCTTGGCACAGGTACTTGGCAGGAGACCCCCGTGCTCAGCAGCTGTGCCCCTTTGCGTCACGGGGGGATTGCCTGCTCTCGATCTGCAAGCTTGCTCGCTGCTGTGGGCTTTGAGCTGTCCCGTAGTCAGGCTGGTCACTCCCACTGCTACGATGTCTTGGTCGCAGCCTGTGAGCTCAGGACCTTGCCCTGTTTGACAGTCATGCGGTTTGGTTAGTGCTGCTGGAACCAGTCAAGCCTTGACTGGGAGGATTGAATAGGGTTTGTCCTCTGGGAACCTCGGGAGAGTGCAAGGACATGTACTCTGTCGGGACCTGCACCAGACGGGCTGTCCCTGCAGAAGCTCCTTTACTGCATGAGTGTTGTTAATGCCCCAGGAGTAC
>NW_010131109.1:0-294 GCF_000699245.1 Pterocles gutturalis
CACGGTGCCTGGGAACAAGGTGGCATCTTGTCCCCATCCTCGGGCAGCCCGAGGAGAAGGGGGGACCCCAAGGAGGAAGGCGAGGAGGGAGCTGAGGGGGCTCCAGCAGTGATGGGGCAGAGCCCACGCAGGGGTGGGACCCCCGCTCCAGGGCACCCGGCCTCGCTGGGACGCAGCACTTTGGTTTCAGCTGGGATTTTGGGCTGGGGACACGAGGAAGGAGCTGGGGACACCCTCGCCACTGGGGATGGAGGAGAGTCACATCTCCCGTGCCACCTCCTCCAGCCCCGTGCC
>NW_010131109.1:366-1859 GCF_000699245.1 Pterocles gutturalis
CCCCCCAGCCGCAGCCGTGAGGTCGGGGGGGGTTAAACCCAGCCAGGGAGCTGTGGGTGGCTGTGGGGACCCGAACCGGCAGAAGACTGTGCCTGGCCACCTGGCACCCTGTGTCCCCAGGGTGCCCCACAGCCTTTGGGGTGTCCCTACCCCCCCAGCACCATGCGGCTCATCCCTCTGCCATCTCCCAGCTGCCACAAAACCACCAAAGGACATGGCTCAGGGACACAGGGCACGTGTCCCCTGGCCCCCTCCATGCTTCGACACTGTTTCGGAGCAAAACCCTCCAGCCAGCGCCTTCCCAGCCACCATGGTCCCATGGCCACACCGCCACTGCCGTCCTCCCTGCACCACTAATTTTTGGGAAATTTTGCACTTTAAAGCTGTCGTTCTGGTTTGGACGCCTGCTAGCGCTGTGCCACCCGTCCCCTCCCTCGGCTTTTGGTATTGATGCAAAGTTCTGTAGGGAATTTTTGTTGTTATTTAAAAACAAACAAAAAAAGAAAATAATAATAATAAAAAAAAAGCAAAACAGAAGGGAATAGAAACGAGAGCAGACTCTGTGGAAATGCTCTCGTCCGTGGTTTCCTGGCGAGGCGGAGGTAGAGAGGCAGAGCCCCAGTGTGGATGGGGCCGGGGGCACGCGGGGACACGTGGGGACACGCGCGGTGGGAAGGGCAGGGATGGGATGGACACCCGGGAAAGCAGGGCGGCCCCACAGCAGGTGCATCTGCAATACTCTTATATATTACCTCTTCTCAGGAAACGTAAGAAAAATAGACAATATTACGTATGTCACACCATAAATAAAGTGAACAGTCACTCGAGGGGCAACCGCCAAAGCTCCCAGCCTCGGGGTGCACAGGGACCCCCCAGGGGGGATGCACCAGGATCTTGGGGTGCACAGGAACCCCCCCAGGGGGATGCACTGAGGTCTCAGGGTGCACAGGAACCCCCCAGGAGATGCACCAAGGTCTCGGGGTGCACAGAACTCCCCCACAGGGATGCACTGAGGTCTCAGGGTGCACAGGACCCTCTGGGGGGATGCACCGAGGTCTGGGGGTGCACAAAGCTGCAGCAAGGCTGGGTGCTGGTGGCATGGGGCCGGTATTGTCACCTTGGGGGTGCCCCATGCACCAGGCTGTGCTGCAGCGTGGTGTGGCACGGCATGGCACGGCACGGCACCCCTGGGTGACTGGCGACAAAACAGCCCCGGCCCCGTCCCTCCTCTTCCTCCCCCAGCAAACACACAGGATGGTTTTTGCAAATGCAGAAAAACCGACAGCCTCCGGCCAGCCTCGCCCCCACACAGCCTCCAGCGGTTTCTCATCACCTTTTATTTGGCAAATGTCTCTTATTATTATCATCACTATCGTCATTATCATTAATTTTTTTTGTTTGTTTGTTTTTGGACCTCTGCGAACACTATTTACATTCACATTAGCGTACAGCACTCCTGCCCTCCTCCCAGAGCCGGGCGACGTTCCGTATTG
>NW_010131110.1:0-346 GCF_000699245.1 Pterocles gutturalis
GTTGTTAAAGAGGAGGGGGAAGAAAAAAAGCCTCAACAACAACAACAAAAAAGCAGCTGGCCATTGCCCCGGAGAGCACGGTGTGTAGCGATCCTCCCCTCCCTGCACACCTCCCCCGCCCCACGCAGGCCGCATCAGGAGTTATTAACCCTTTTGTTTCAGCGCAGCCCCGGAGGTGGCTTTCCAGCAGTGGGCAGAGATTTACATGTGGAAACATCACCTCCATCCCCCAACCTAACCATATGCACAAAGGAAAACAGTCATGCATTAAACATGGGATTTATTGCCTTCTGGCCAGCTTGCTGTTTCTTAAGTCACCATTAACCGGACCCAACAATTGCACATT
>NW_010131110.1:365-696 GCF_000699245.1 Pterocles gutturalis
GGAGATAAAAATTAAGAGCCCGAACCTCCTGCCGGCTGGGAATAAGCCGCTCCCATAACGTGCATTGGTATCGATCAACCCTAGGGATGGAAAAAAACCCACACAAAACCCTTCCCTTAGGAAGGCAGAGAACCCAAAGAAAGTTGTTGGGGGACATAGAGAAGTGCTTGGGCACAACGACCAAAACTCTTATTAACAAACGGAACAGTTCAGCTCGCCATCAGCCTTCCCTTTCCCCACCCTGGACGTGCTCTCCCGGATCCACTCTGGTTTCGGGGAGGGACTGGCACCGCGGGACCCTCCCCAGCTACGCGGCAACGAGGGCGTTCAT
>NW_010131111.1:0-59921 GCF_000699245.1 Pterocles gutturalis
TGTGCCCCATGGACAGGTGCAGGCGGTAGTGGGAGCAGGGGACAGGGACATCCGCACTCCTCCAGCGAGGATCCCCACTCTTGCACCTGAGGCTGGCGCTGCTAGCAGGCCAAAAATAACTGTATTGCAAGAGCTGTTGGATGTTTTGTGGGGAGAGCGGCACCGGGGAGGGGTGGTGGTAATGGGAGCAAAGGTTTTGTCTAGATGGGGAGTATTTTGGTAATTTCACTCCTGTTGTTTCATCCGTGGCAGCTGGCCGGAGCGAGTGGTCTCTTGGTCAGCAGCGCTGCCGCTTTGTTTCCTGGCAGCATGTCCTTCAGCTCTGTCACAGCAAAGCCACAGCCAGCCTGGTCCTGTGCCACTCTGCACACCCCATCCTGTACTGTGGGGTGTCAGGAGGGGTAGGTCGCGGTGGTTTTTGGAGCCTTCTCCCTGGTAAAACAGGAAGCTGAAGACAACTTGTGTAGCAGCACCTGTGGTGTAAGTAGTGTTATGGTGCGGTTGTTCCAGGAGACTTCTTTAGTTTCACAGAAGTAGCTGCCATAGCTGTCCTGAATGAGCTCTGTGTGCAGGAAGGTGTTCTGCGTTACCAGCATGGTGCGCACCTTCGCTAGCTCCTGGTGTAAAATATTTTTCAGGTATCTCTAATAATTCTTACCTGGGATTTGTTTTCAGGCCTTTAGTTCCTGTAAAACTGAGTGATGTTGAAGAGACATCCAGTTGGTGGTAAGTGCTGTGTGGCCTGTGTGAACAATAGGGCTCTAGTATGCAAAGATAATGCTTAAAAAAAATGAAAAGAGGAAACTTAAACTTCAGTGAGAATAACATTGCCTTAAGGAATGATCTGACCAAAGGGTATCCAAAACACGTTTAAAGAGAGGAGTGGTGTTTGTTAGCATGGCTCCTATCTAAGCTCAGCACGACTTTCTAAATTGCTGAACAGGACTAAAACAGTATGCATCAAGAGCTGCATACTGTCCCTGTGTGAATATGAATGACTGCTTCTCTCTGAATCATAGAAAAGAAAACAGTTTACATCACTAAGGTGAAAGCTAGCTATTGTTATTAGCAAATGACCTTGGTAACAGTATAGCTGGCTGGAATGAAGCAACAGCAGTGATATTCAACTTTTGTAGATTAAAGTTTTCCTGTGACAGTGTCTAAAGTCTTTGCTTAAAAAATAGGTTCATCGTGTGTTTTTTACTTGGTCATAGTATCATGCTGTCACCAAGATTTAATAATAGCAATTATCAGTACAGAAGTACTCATTGAAGGGGTGAAAATGATTGTGCCACCCTTCTGAATCTTTTGCCTTTTCAACTGCCCATAAGTGCAGCCATCCCTCATTTTAGCAAGCAGATGTTTGTGTCTTAACACTTCACAGATCTGCTTCGGAAGCAGGGATGTTAGCTTCAATTGACTGAAAGATGAGTAGCCTTTTAAAATGCACCTTGCTGTGGGTGCTTGTGTCACTGGGAGCAGAGCGGGCAGGCAGCCTGGAAGAGCCTCATCTGATGAATGACTTAGTCACCAACTCCTGCAAACTTTGTGCAGTCTTACTGGTTTTGTTTTTTTAAGGACTTTACATGCAGGTGACTTCAACAGAGATACTTTCTAGGTATCTGTGATCTTAACTGATGAGTTTTACATTGATGTCCCCCTTAATGGGTGTATCTATATTTAGTATGATCCGAAACCTGTCAATTTTGAAAGACCTCGCTTCTGTGAAGAGTTGAGTTCATGCCAAGTACTTCAGGACTTCTTTGGGATTACAGACGGTACGTAAAATGAGCCAGTGTCTAAGCTTGTATGAGACCAGTGATGAAGTCTGTATATGTGTACTCAAACTGGAAAGCTGGGTTTGACTATATCGTTTCTTAAAGTCATCAAAATAGCTGAAATACAAAGTGATTGCATTTTGCAGGAAGTAACTTGCCTGAGCTTGCAAACTTTACAAGTAAAATGTGCCTGCTTAAGTTTTTGAGACACAAGTATGAATTTGTAGATACATACCTTTTCAGCCTGAATGGACATTAGATTTCTGTGCAGAAAGGGGAAATGGACTACTACTGGTTTTTATCGCTGTGTGGTGTTCCTCAATTGGGTAAGAGTGTGTACAACCATCCTATAAGTTGACTTGTTGCTTGTGAGCCCAGTGCTGTCCCCTAATAAGCACACTCGCCACTTACAGTGACTACTGAAAGTTGCATGAGGGTGTTTCTGGTTGCAATTACAGTTTCTGTATGTGAATAGCAGAGTCCAAAATCCTTAAGAATATTGGCGGTTAATCAGCTAGTACTTATTACAGTGAGGTTTTTTTTTTTTTTCCTTTTTTCTGTAGCCATAAACTTAATCCAGATAATTAATCACTGCAAGGCAAAAAAGAGCAAAGAGTAAAAAAGTCACATTTATTTGATTAGATATCTGTAATACAAATATTTGAACCTTGAAGCGACAGTGCTCTTTCAAAGCAGACATCTTACATGCTGCAAATGTTTGTACACTTCAGCGCTAGGATAAAGCTGTTCTGACTCAGTCACTGAAGGCAGAATTCTGCTTTTTCAGTTACCCACTGTAACTGCATAGTAACTGTCTGGACATCATCAGTCCAGTACCTGGGAGTTAGAATGACTTAACAGGTAGCTATGTTTCTTGATTGTCACTTCGTTAAAAGTAAATGAGACTTCCTTTCCTTTTCCAGCAGGAGCGATTCTAGTAAATATTATGTTAGTGAGGCCGCATTAAGACATGCTGGTGGATTATGGCCCAGGTAGTTAACACTGCCATGGCTTTCATTAGGATGATGACTTCATTGCGAGTGTTTACTTTCATTACCTAACTGTTAGTCAGCAAATGTTCGGTCTCTTGATCTGCTGAACCTGCTTTGCTGTTTGAAGCCAATGAGCTCTGGTTGTGTGATGTGATGATTACGCAACGTCAGTTACTCATTTTTTGATGTTGTTTACATCTTCGTTATCTGTAGAGGCCCGTCAGCGTTGTTACACGCTTTGTGTTAGCAGTTTCTCCTTGCATTCCTGAAACTGTGTTACGGCAACAGCTCTTATGCAAACGGACTCAGGGCATTAAGCACATGTTCTGAGATTAAATGAGTGCGTAGATGGACAATACTTGCATCTCTTAAGTTGCTGCCAAACTATTTGTTGCCTAATAAGTTCTAGGAGGTATTTTAAAGCAGTAGCACCGGGCTGCTGTAAGGTAATTCGTTTCTTTACCGCTCCTGAGTTGTGAGCTAACATTTCCAATAGTGCCTGTTGCAGGGACATGGGGACAGTGGCTGTTTACACGGTGACAGAGTTGTGTTATTGAACACATGGGCGTAAACTGTTCTAAATCTTGTGTCGTGGAGGAAAAGAGCATTTTTACTCTGGATTCAAAACTACTTACATGCTGATGACTACTTAGTAAAGTCCATTTTTGCTAACCTTTCATTAAAGTGATTGCTTAAGGAAAAGAATTTAAGTTGTATCAGCAGGATATTGCGTAGCTTAACGCTTGTTCAACAGAATCCATGTTTCATTACGGGCTGTTGCAGAAGCCAGGCGTTGCTGTTGTGCAGTTGTCATAAACCCAAGGTAACTTTAGTTAAGTGACTCTGAATTTACAGGGCTGTGTGTGGGGATGAATTTAGCACACAGCACTTAGCTCCTAATTAAAGCTTATAGTATTACATCCCTAATCAGGGCACTCTCAGAACCTCTAAGAAATTACTTTTTTCTTTGTCTACTCTTCTCCCTTTCTTGCTATCTTGCTGTATGACATTGGGAGCTTACTTCTCTGTGTTGGGGCCTTATATGCGTGTCCCAAAGGAAATGTTTTCCAGCAGTGTACTCCAAATTGCAAAGTAGAATAATTTTGTGGCTCCCCAAATCTTTAAGGCCAGTTTTTAAAACGATCTACCTTTTAATCTTCTTTTCAAAGTAAAACAGCAACTACAAAGCATATGTAATTACAATTTGTAGCTATTTTTAGACTCCTGACATGTTTCATTTATAGTATAATGATAAAAACAAAGACTCAGTACAGAGGCTAGACAGATAATTTTCAAACCAACAGCATCTGCTCCAGCTACCCTGCAAGGATTTAATACGTTTGCTTTAGTCCTTTTTTTTTTTCTGCTGCTTTTTGCTTGGGAGTGTACTGGGGGTGGGGGGGGAGGTGCGGAGATGAGAGCTCTGTGTATCTGGCAGGTCCTGTTGGGAGTGTTTGCTGAAAATTGGATCATGTGTCAGTGAGTTTTAATGTATTGCACATGCATGCATGCGTTGCTTTTCCAGCAGGTAAAATAAAGGAAGAATGGTGAGTTGGCTTGTCAGTGTTTTTACATTGCATGGAAATGCTGGTGCTGACTTATTACAGGGCTAAAGCTGACTTAATAGTAATTTTTCCTTGTCTCTTTTAAAAAGATGGTGAGCAGTGAAGTGGTATTAGTTTTCAGTAAAGAAAGAGAGAGAGTCTGGTGGAAATGGAGGTGTTTTAGTCACAGTTGTAGCCTTGTTTTGAAATAATAACTTTTATTTATTTAAAAATAGATTTGGGAAAGAAATTAGCCATGTTCTTTGTTTTCAAAAGGGTAATGTATGTGCACTCACCATATGGTAGCATTTAACCCATATTGTATGAGCTGACAGCAAGTCACATTTATGCCCTGATTTATTTTAGTGTTTCAGAATGTTCTTTTTCTGAAACCTAGTACAATAAATGATGCATTTAGGGTTGTGCAATGTAACTGCATCTTTAGCTGTTTTGCCTCATTGTTATAATGATACCAGGTTCATGAGTAAGCAATTTTTTTTTTCTCTTCTGAAACAATTTTCTTAAGAAATAGGCTCTGAATGTTGAAATTATTTGCAGGAAGAGTTATGAACAATAGCCAGTGACACAGTGTGTTGTAAAGGATCGCAGGGTGAGGTGTTACGGTCTCTGCTGGCTGAAACTAGAGCTGCTCTTTTGATGGGTGAGGATGTGCTTGCAAAGACTTTCTCCTCCTCTCCTACTCCAGTCTTTGCACAGAGGTTGCTTAATTGTGTATTTTACTGGCTGCATTCTGCCTTCCCTTGTGATAGACTGTGATGCACCTGTACTGGGAAGCTGGTACCAGTATTGGCAGCCACAAGTGTGATACAACCATGAGTCAGACAGTTTAAGGATTGACTTAAACTATGCAATTAAGGAAATAAGGAAATAAGGTATTTTATTTTCCCTTTGGATTTGGAGCCCCTAGGAGTTGTATTTTTAGGCTTTCTTTCCCCCATGCTATCCTAGCTGTGCATATTTTCAAGGCTTCAGGAGCTGGGGCTCTACTCAGAAGTCCCAAGGTGTGCAGTAAATAGGGGGTAGCCCCATATGGTGTGTCGCGTGAGAACTTCCAAAAGTCGGTGGCACTCTCAGTGAGATACCAGTTGCTCACCATCTGTCTCTTAAAGTTGTTTCTTTTAACCTTGGAATGCAAAAATATTTCAACGAGGTTATTCATGTGTTTGTGTGAAGTGTCTTATAGGCGTACAGAAAAAAACTAAGCCTCTCATTTCAGCATGGTGTTTGAATACTAATGTATACCAATTAGGAAGGGCTAATGTTGTAATTTATAAAGTTGAAAGGAACATTAAACTAAATAGAACTTTTTCTCCTGTGTGTAGCTGCTTACATGAAACCACGGATCTGTCTTCCAGATTGTTGTGCTAGCACGTTGATGCATCCTCGGATAAACTACCAGTCTCGTGTATTATCACGTCAGCAGCCCCTTTACAATATTCTGTGTATTACTGTACCTTTAGCTGACTAACACAATACTTTCTTGGTACTGGTTTTAATGACTCTGTGAATGCTTATTTTAAGACCATTTTGGAGAAGTGTTTGCATCACTACTGAGAAAAGCTGTACAAAATCTATAAGTACTTTAATTAGTTTTTGCTCTGTTTGTCTTTTTTTTTTCTTTCCCCCCAGATGAATTTTACCTCTGTAATGAATGCTGTGATCTTCAATGCATAATTTATGTTGACATTAATAATGATACTTGGAGAATATTTTAATGCCACTTTGAGAGAACATGACAATTTATGTTGATAACCCTGGTCCCATTAAATTTGAACAGATTTTAATAGAGGGAGCCATGACTGTCGGTGGTATGATGAAGTAACCCACTTCATTCTTCTCGTTGTGGCACGCATATTGGAGAGTTCATCTTATCATGAACAGTACATACCAGGTGTCAAGTGACATGCCAGACACACGGCTTTACTTCTGAATGACTCTTTCCAATTAGAAAGTAGTGGCTTTAACGGGATCAACTGAGTAATCGGAGTCTTACAGTTCTCCAGTGCCAGGAGGTATATATTTGCAAATGTTATTTATTTATCTGCTCTGTAATGAGTTGCAAAATTGTTGGTAAATTTGGGTAAATTTAGGGGAGGGGTGAAAATTCTATGTGGAAATTGTGGAATTAATGGTTTAACAGTTGGGATTAAAAATAGTCTCAGCAAATTACCCTGTTGATACTGAAGCCAGAATCTGTTAATGGGGTTACAAGCAGATTGGTTTATCAGTCATTTATTTTCTAGGTTGATTAGGGATTATAGGTTGCCACGTATTTGTATCACAAAAGTAAGCAATGCAAAAGGCTAGAATTGCTAATATTTGATGTCTGAGTTTCACATATTTACAAGGAGGGTGCCTGAAGCATAGAAGTGTCTTCCAGGCTGTGGGCAGCCTTTTTCCCCAGATTTTGGTGCTCTGAAGTGGATGTCTAAGGTTCCTGGGTATTGTAAAGGGGTGGTTTAGCTTGTTAAAAGTCTGAAAAACAGAGGGAAAGCGGTAAGGTAATCTCTGAAATTCATACAGGCCACTAAGCACGAAATTTTAAATGCCTGTTGCTGAATTGCCTGCTGTTACGTCTCCTAGTGTTTCAGTGCAGAACCTAGGGCATTTTTAGTCACGGTAATGTATATGATGTGCAGACTATGCAAGAGACTGATGGCTTTCTTGCATCCTGCTCTATCCTGCAAACAAATGGTCTTCGTGTCTAACCCAGCATAACAAAGTGTTTTAACTCCCACCTGTATACTGCAGGTCATGCCTTCGTCTCTGAGCGAGGCATAGAGTTGCAAACCGGGGCATCCCCTCTGAGTCTTCATAAAAAGGTAAGAGCCACGATGTGTCCCTTAGATATTACTGGTACCTTCTGCTATCTAGTTCAAGAGTCGCTGTGGCTTTCATACCGTTTTCTACCTTGTCCTGGTGTGCATCTCGAGGTAACCTGGTGACATTTGTTAGCTTTTCAGTACTTGCCAAGTGAAATGGCGGGTGAAGAAGATTTCTCCAACTTTTTAGCTAGATCTTGGAGCACTGGAGAAGATTGGTGGAGAGACTCGCAACTGTTTTAACTTCCTTGGCTCTGACAGAAAATAAGAGGGAGAATAAAAAGCTTAAGAAGAGAAATGGCAAACTGGTTTGAAAGAGGAGATAAAGAAGAATCCACTGGGGACTGGCCAGTCTGGCAGGCTGAGGCAGAAAAAGGAAATGGGGTCCTTGAGATGTAAGAAGTCAGGCTAATCCCTTACCCTTCTAAAGCCTGTGTCTTCTTCTCCCCTCGCAAAAAGCTTGTCCGAGTCTCCTGCAGGCTCTGGGAGTAGTGTCCAGGGGTCAAGGCTTGTATCACCAGACTGGAGAGGAAGACAGATGGTTATCCACCTAACTTTGCTCTTCTTTGCATGAGTTTTGTGCTCCCAGAGGATAGGAGATGGGAGAGGAAGCCTAATGGACATGGTGAAGGATGAGCAACCCAGGGCAGTGTCAGGAGTTTGTCTGGAGTTTGGTTCGAGTCCCCTCCGTTCCATGTAGTTTTGTAGGCCAGTGCAGGTCACTCTGCAGCATGTAGGGACCCTTCAGTGATACCGAAGGCTCAGTGGGGTCTGGGAGCACTGCTGTCAGAGTTGGTACTTAACCTGCACAGCAAAAAAACCCACCCGTCACTCAGGACAGTCTCTGTCTTCTGTTATCCCATGGAAGAAGCCACACGCTCTCTTAAACTAAACTCTCTTCAACATTTAAGGAAAAGCACAAGATGATCATAAGTGCGAGTCTGACAGCTAAGGAGATGCTAGACGTGAAACAGATTTTTGTTGTTCTTACAAACCCGATTTATTCTGGTTTGTTTAGTGTAGTTTACCTTTTGGAGAAGAGAACATTATTTGAAGGGCTGAAATCCCAGTTTCACATTCTAATATGCAAAATGAAGTTTTCAGTTTGAATTTACTCCTTAATCTTTTAAAAAAGAAAATATCTGCCTAGGTGTAGGGGTATGTGACTGTGGAAAAAAATATGAAAAATAATTTTGTGGGGGAGCAGTAAAAATGCTCTTCACACAGTCAGCCCTATTTCACTTTCATGCTTGTAGGGTCTGCTGCATTTTGACTAGCGTAACTCAAGAGTTTTCTGGTGGAGTCTTACAGCAGGTCCCGAAAGTTTATTGAAGACCACATGCACGGAATTACTCTTTGTGTAAGGTTACACCTTGCGTTTGGGCTGGCAGAGCTGTGCCAAAGCGAGCTGGTTGACATGTAAGGATCTCTCAGCTGCTTCACGGCTGGCATCAGTGCCAGTCTCCGCAGAGGCAGTGAAGAGCTGGTGAGGCAGAGGCTGGAGGAGAGGAGAACGCAGGGCGTGACGAGCTGAACACAACCTTAATGGAGAGGAGGATGTAATGAGACCGTACAGAAATAAGGAGGGAGAAAATGAGTGGAGGAGCCGTGGACATTCAGAAAGGCTTTTGAAGGCAGAGAACCATTTTCCCCTGTACCTAGGGAAACTGGGTTTTTGTAGGTGGGTGTCTTTGTTCTTTGTTTCACTGGAAATCACCATGTCAGGAATCTGGAGTCATCTGTGTTAAGGTAGTAAAAGGATCCTTGATCCTTGCCCCTTGTTAATGCTTTTTTTTCATGAGTGGTGAGGCTGAAGTGGTGGCTGGAGCTCCCCCAGTCATGTCCCTGTACAGAGTCGCTGGCTGGAATGAGTTAACATGGTCTAACTGAAATCTTACTTGTTTCCCATGACAGCGGCCTGCCCGGTGGTCTCTGCCATCCCGCAGTAGCATGGGATGGAGACGGGGAGCGTGCAGAGCTGTGTAGGAGGGAGGCTGTGGAGATACCTGGTGTTTGTCTGGTGCCTAACATGTGCGGTCCTGCTCCATCACCCAGGTCCTGGGAAAAATTACAGTGAAAATAATGGTGGCGGGGGGAGGGTTATGGAGAGATGTTAAACAGAAGGAGAAGAGGAGGCTGGCCAAGCACGTGTGTTAGCACGGGCATGAAGTATCTGAATTTTTCTTCTGCGTAGTTACTTTAAGGGATGTAAGATGTCATTCTCGCTGCACAAATCACTGTTTATCGTAGACCCTTTTGCTGCCTCTCTGTTCCCCAGATCCACTCTGTGATCCCCCTTTCCCAGCTGCATCCCACTTCTGAACTTGAGCTGGCATCAGCATTCAAAACCTGAAGGTGGTGGAGAGTTGGGATGAGTGCGTGGATGTGGCATATTGAGCATGAGACTTTTTGGAGGAGGAATATGAAGTGGGGCAGGTTTGTGTTCAGGATGAAAATGGGAGCGATCCCAGTGTTGCAAGGGGCCCGTGAGAAGGATGGGGCTATTGCCGAGAAACCAGGCTGTTTGCGCAGGAGGGCTGGGAGGGTGGCAGGTGGGATGCTGATTTTTAGCATTGGCAGCAAACTTCCTTAAAAAAGGAAACAAATTGCTGTAAGTGAATATAATTTGTTAGGACTAACTAGGTTTATGAAAGATGCATGTCAGCAAAACCAACCATTAAAAAAAAAAAAAAAAAGCACTTGAGAAGTCTGTTGTTCATCCACTGTTTTTTCTGTGAATAGTCATGAATCTGTCCTGAAAGCACATTTTCTAGATGTGACTTTTACTGCTGTGACCTTAACTCTGATTACTTTTACAAAGAATGTGCTGGGAGTAATCACAGAATCATAGAATGGTTTGAGTTGGAAGGGACCTTAAAGATCGTAACGTTTCTGATCTCTTAAAAAGAAGTAATAACTTATGCTTTAGCCATTATAAAGGAGATAAAATGAGGACATGCAGCAGTTGCATTTTCCAAACTTCTGTAGTTGTGTTAATTTCCTTTTGCTAGCAGTTGTCCTCTAAGTCAAACCACAACATGATGATCAGGTAAAGGTGTGTGGGAACATTCCAGGCATCTGTTTTTTATCTGACACAAAATCAGCGGTTTAGGCTTACAAAAGATTATGATTTATCAAGACAGTATAATTATAGCTGTTGTCATACAGTAGCACTCAGTAGCAGTGATGATCTGTTGCTGTTGTTTCGGGATGTGTACAAACACATAGTAAGGTTCTGTCTCTGGACTTGATTGTATCTTCTCTGTGTACATGTGGTTGTATGGATCCATTAATGGGTCATTAAAATTCTTCAAAGTGTATCTTCTGACAAATTAAATGCTAATAAATGTCTGTTAATTATCACAACCCTCTTCACAATAATAAGTTATTAGAATTGAATTTACTGTGCATTTTACTAGAGAAGGAGGGAAGGCAACTTCAGCAGCTGATCCTCGGCTGGTGTTTGAATGTGTATTCACAAGACCAGGCAAAAATTTGGTAGCAGTCTTCCTAGTGCTGGAGGCTGCTTGGGTGTTGATGCTGTGGAACTGCTTTCTGCTCTCCTCCAAACTTGGGTGACTTCTGTGCGAGTACTGCGAGTACATCCAGTCCTGCCCCAGGCTTGCAGGAAAACAGCACTGCGGGCTCTGGTTCTGCGTTGCTCTGTGGGTACCTGGAAATGTGGTCAATGCAGACACACCCAGGTCGTCACAGAAATTAACCTGGCAGCTACTTGGAAAATAAGTGTGGTTCATCTGTGTTTTAGTCCTCTTTGTTTCTTTTACAGAGGGGTAGTAGTGAAAAGATTACAGTGAAGAGTCATACAAGAGAGGAGAGCAACCAAGGAGGAAAAAGTTTGGCATGCCATGTAGATGGGTGTATTCATATGAGTACAGCATTCGCCTATGGGGTATTTTTATGAAGTTTTCCTCTACTGCAAAAATGCTTTGCTTTTGCAAACAGCAATGGCAACTTTCTGGTTTTGGTAATTCAGTGTATTGGTCAGAGCTATGTGGCATAGTAAATATGCACAGATACAAAGCTCATTTTAATGTATTTTATGAGCAGTGCAGCTGGGAGTGAAGTGGTCCTGTATCCTATGGACATGTAAATGGCTTTGTAATTTCTTCTAGACAGTGGTCAGAAAATGTGAAAATTCCATGGCTTTAGGAGCTTGTATCAACTTGATCCCAGAGACTAAGCCTTGGTCAGTTAGCCTGAATTTCATTGGTGTTTCTCCACTGGCTTCAGTAAGGTTAATTTAAACTTATATCAGCATACGTGAGACCGGGGGTTAGCATTCTGTGTGCTAAATACGCACTGGGGCATAGAGAGTGTAGCAGGATGGCAGGGGACTGAGCCAGCAAAAGGAGAGATGCTAATGGCATGTATCTTGTGCCTCTGTGTACTTTACTTAAAGCCTGTACTCCCTGAGTCATGTTTAGTCCTGGTATAAGTACGTGCAGCTTATGCTAAGGTTATTCCTACCTCAAGGTCATGGCATAGGGTCATTTATCTCACTTTCTGACTGCTTTTCTCTGTAACTCGTACTGCCTTGTAGGTTCACAATGAATTAATGGCTTTTAGTAGTCATGTCTGCTCCTGTGCCTGTGCACACACACAGACACACACATGCACTACTGCAAAACAAAACCTTCAAAGCCCTCACTGAATAATCTGTACTGACATCAGTGAGCACTTCTTACTCATCTGAGGAGTCAATGCTGACTTCAGAACCACTTTCTTGTGAGTAACAGTTTGCCAGGGCTAGCGATGGTTACCCAGCCTGGCCCCATAGGGTGGTGCTGTGACTCAGTCCTCCTAAGCTTGGCATTGCCTTGGCACACAGACAAAAAGTGTTGGTATTACCAGGCCAGGACTTCAAAAATATGAAGTTGTTGGTTTCACTTCTGTTACTGATGCTGGCCATCTCTTTAAAACCAGGCAGACAGAATACCTACAGCCTTTTAGTTACAGGTGCCTCCTTGGCCATGCATGATGACGTAGAGCATTGTGTGTTCATGACAGCGCGCTGTGATGTGCTTCTGTTCCCTTGCCTCCTCTTCGTCGTGGTGGACTGGATTCTCCTTGACCCTTTGCCATCACTACTCACTGACATGGAGATTTCAGGGGTGCAGGCAGGTCTGACCAAGTTGGTCCTCTGTGTATACAGGACATAGTCTTGCATGCTCTGTGAATACATTTGTTGAAATTACAGGTCAGTTGTTAAGAGAAAATGGTACATGACTTGTTAGGTAATGGGAAGACAAAGGTGATATTGTCATGATGACGACTTTAAAAACAGAGATTGTATTCTGTAGTTCCTCAAATATGACAGAAGAAGCCTAGCTAATTATTGTTAAAAAGCATACTTGCTTGCTAGAATAAGCAGGAAATGTATGATACAGTTAATGCCAAAGGCAACAGTGCAGTTTAATATAGGGGCTTAAGAATCCTGTAGTCCTTCAGTATTTCTGCTTCTCTTATCTTGGTAAAGGACAAAAGATTTCATTTTTCTTTTTCCTTCCCCTACTTCCAGTTTTGCAGAAGTAGGTTGTTTGTAGTCCTCTGTAGTTTTGAGGTTATACGTTAGCAAGCATCATATTATTAATCCTTGCAAGTCAGTGTTCATTTTTTGTCATGTAAACATGGTATATGCCTATACATGTGGGGAAAAAAAGTCACAGATTTATTTTAAAGCTATAAAGGTGGATATGTGGTGTTGGCAAGAACCAGAGTGTACCCTAAGGCATCCTTACGTTGCTGTCTGAGATTTGAGCTTTTATACAAGTAAATTTTATTGTCTAGGTTAAAAGCCAAATTCATTGAACCAAATTAATTTTAGGTTCATTTCCAGTGTTGGCAGAGTTTAACCAGGGACAAACGTAGCTGTTTGGTTAAACATTAAAGGATGTTATTGATTTGATATTTTTAAACTAATACTAGAGTGAGCTCAAAATTAAATAGGTTTTGAAGTTTTTGCATGGGGTTGCCATACTGCCAGCAATAAAATGGAACTAACTTTATTTATTTATTTAATGAACATACTTGCCCTGAGTACAAAGCTTGTAATTTAACACTCGTCCTTCGTCTAGCAAGCTGATCCATGTAGGCAGATGCTAGTGGCCACTTGGAAACCTATTGAACTGACTGCAAAGAATTTTCTCATGTGGGTCAGTCTGTACAACTGGGGGTTTAGTTTCAGAGGCAATTAACAATTCACTGTTGCCTAATTTTAGAGCACAAATAATTGCTTTGCTTATTCAAGAGAAGAAACACTGCTCCTCTCTGAAACATTCCTAACTAGGGTGTAAACCCAGGTAATTTACGTTAAGTGGCAGGAGAAAGTTTGTCTACTGCATGAAGACACTATTATTTGTGTATCAGTGTAATCTGTCCATTAGTCTATGCCTTCAGAATCCTCCTGGAAGTGTCACAAATCTGCAGTGCCCCTGAGTGCTAGATTTATCACTTGACGCTCAGATGTAGCTTCCGGATCTATAAAGTGCCTGGATCCTTACAGCTCCCCGCTGGCTGTGTTTTTCAAGCTGCTCAGGTGCCGGGTATGCTTCCCAAGTCAGCCCTCTGATTTATGCTCCATCAGAGGGGTCTCAGGCAGCCCAAATGATAGCATTGCAGTTATCCTAACGGATGCTGTCATCTTCAAGATGACTTAAAAGCGTAGTTAGGTATATAGTGCAATATCAGCATGCAGGCTAGCCCTCCTGCTGCTGCAG
The DNA here is from genome assembly GCF_000699245.1 of Pterocles gutturalis. NCBI lineage: Eukaryota > Metazoa > Chordata > Aves > Pterocliformes > Pteroclidae > Pterocles > Pterocles gutturalis. Next base: position 13,895 of record NW_010131111.1, read on the forward strand.
GTCGGGGGCTTCGGTCCTGGCTGAGGCTTCTGTCTGGATACCTGCAGGGTGGCAGAGCTGAGAACTGAAGGAGCAGGCAGCAGCGTTTGTTGCTGTGGATTTTTCTAAAAGCAATGAGAAGGTGAAAGAAGGTTTAGGAAAGCTAAAATGCCAACTTGGGTAAATTAAACAATTTAATAAATCCACTACTGATATAGCACAGGAGAGATCTTCTTTCCCTGTTGCTCCACGTGCCCTATCGTGGCAAGAGTGGCTGAGCAGGGAAGTGCGTCGCTGCTCCCTGCCCCGAGTTTTTGTGCTGCAGCACCTATACAGATGTCTTCAGTCCAAAAACTTCGCTCAGGCATCACTTTAAGAAGCATGTTTTGACACTGCCTGCTTGCATATGCACTTAGAGTCACTGCAGGTGTCACTGCGAAGAGGACTCTCGTCTGTGGTTGGAAGACTCCAAGGCAAAAAAGTCAGTGAGAATTACATGTTCTTCTTAAAAAAGTAACTAACTCATCCTCCTGAAAACAGCATTAATGTTAGGAAATTATGTATCAACATTGGGCGTATCTGGGGAGAGGTGATTTGTTTTAATATGACACATTTGTTTTAGATCATTCCAGGTGAAGGAAATCATATTAGCAAGTTTAAAAAATTAAGGCTAATCCAAAATGGTGTTTTAACATTTTCAAGGAAGTGCTTGCTGCAGTGTCAGGTACACCCATTTTACCCCAAACTTGCTACTTTTTCATAGATGAGCAGTTTTACCTAGTCATGTCATCTCAGTAGGAATGTGCAAATATTAAGCTGATCAGCAAGATGGATGTATTCACTGGATCCTGTTGTCAGTGTCTGGAGACACGTATAGACATGGAATCTTCCCCATTGTGTCAAAGGAGAAAAAATTCCAGGCTTTCAAAGCAAAGTTCAAACTCCAACGTCATCTTCAGAGAGCAAAAATTACACCCTCTTGCCTGTCCAAAAGTAGAGGTATGGGGGTTTCTTTTGTTCTTTTTTTTTAAGCACAATGGTATATGCACTTGGACACGGCAATGGCACCTCACTGTGACTATTGGTGGAAAAGTGACCTTAACAGAGGTCCTGGGCCAGGTTGGTTCCTCAGCCTGCTGCACCCCTTCTTTCAGGAAAGGCTTGCTATGAAATGGCTAACTTGATATTGGGAGAGGTGTGGTTTTTGTTTTGTTTTGTTTTTAATCCATGCGCATTGTTTCTTTTGTGGTTGTGACACTAATACCTCTGAAGACCATCTCTTGTGAGAGACATCATTAACACGCTAGATGTCCTATGCAGCTCTGTAAGGATGAGGAGGAAGGGATTTGGTTGGGATGTAGCTATTGGCAAGTATGCTAAAATTTGATAAGGCCAAGTTGATGCAATCACTGAGGTGCAGTGCGGTTTGGTTGTCCTGTGCTATCTTCCTGTGGTTAGTGACAGCTGAGGCATCTTGTAGTGTAGCAGGTGCCTGCATGTTTGAGCTACGTCATACAGTACCTGATTTTACTGATTTAATAATCTGGAAAGGTTTTGCAGCATGACAAAAAGAGTTTGCATACTTCTTCAGATTAACAAGATCTGTCTCTAAAAGCAGGGGATTAAGATGTAATTATTCTGTATTTATATAACAATCACTTGTGGCGTATACTAAGTGGTTTGTATAAACTTTTTATTTAGGATTGTTTTTTGTTACTTTATTTTAGAAAGCTGTTAGGTGGCTGGAAAGTTGGCTTTATTTTTTTTTAATAAAATTTGAAGATAAGAACAAGCTGCTTTTTTTTTTTCCGCTGTGCATAGGATGTGACCATTGCAGTGGTGCAAACTGAAATGAAAAATGTAATTCCTTTATGCCGACCCAAGAAGATGGAAGTTGTGTCTGTTGCTGGAGTGCCTTGTTCTGTGTGGGTCTCTTATCCATCCTTTCAAGCCCCACAGGCCAGGTTTGTTGAGCAACCTAATCTCTTTAAAAAGAGCCCTTCTCCCTTGTGGTATGTGCAGAGGAGGGAGAGGTGGAGATGTTGTAGCCGTGAGGAGGCAGGGGAGGGCAGGGATGTGGCATGGAGGTGGTGGCCCACCTCTGTGTTGAAATATTTTTGAGTTGGGGAGTGCTTTGAAGTCCTCTGGTGGAAAGACAGCCTCCTTGCCCCCTGTCTTCCCTTTCAGGTGGGTAGGTTTTTCTACCTACTCTTTACCAGCAGTGTAGACTCAGCTGCCGTGCTTGACAAGAAGAAAATGTTTCCTGTGGCAAACAGAAATTGCATACAGGAACCTGTGTTTGATTTCTCAATTCTGAGTCTCTCTGTTCTTTCAAAAGAAAAGGTTTGATGCACTTCTTTTTGTTTGACTTGTTAGGTTTTAAAGATTCGTGCTGTACTATTCAAGGCGATGTAAAATATTGAACTAATCAACTTGACCGGCAGAGGAGATCTGAGGGAGTTGGGAGGTGGCAAAGGATGAGGAGAGAAAGATGCCTTTCCACATAAAAATTGTGATGCAGTGATGTTAGGGACCCTTTAATGTTTTTATGCCAAAACTCAGACAGGACTTTTGTTTCAACTGTTGATTGACATGATCATTGCCTCTGTTGCAGCATCTGACTAACTGTGAGGAAATAGCTGAGTGTCTCCTGTTTGCTGATGACATCCTGGTGACCTCATGCAGTGATGTTCATTTTCTCCCCTTGGGGCTCAGATGCATGCAGCTGCTTTCCTACATCCACAGGTGGAGAGGAGCAAATGCTGGGCTTCATTTCTGTGCTGCTGCCCATCCTCGATTAAAACTGTTACTGCCTCCTCTTGGTGGGTAGAAGGATGTCTCTTAACGTTGAATGCTAGTGTGTCAATCTTCAGTTAAAGCGTAGGCAGCCCTACCTACCTTGGGCTTGTAAAAGTTACTAACCCAGTGGGTTTTATTGGGTTTCCTTGTGTTCCTGTTTGTTCTTCAGCATTTGAAACTTGCCGCTGTTTGAATTTTGAGTGTGAAATTTTGGTTGCTAAATACAACTTCAGTTATTCTATAAATTATGAGGGAAGCAATAACAGCTTTGTGTTTCTTACCATTCTGGTTATGCCTGCTAGGAAGCTTTCAGGAAATATATGGAGCTGTCAAGGATGTAAAAGCAAGAGAGTTGTTCTTGAAATGAAGAGACTTGGACAGCTGATGAAATCACAGCCCTTGGGTGCTGCAGAGAAGTAAATTAAAGTCATTATGACATTATGGCAGAGAGTGCCTGATCTGCCAAACTGTCAGCGTTTGATGGACGTGGTATCTACTGACATGATGTTGCATGAGCGCCAGCCAGTTTCTCTTTCTGTCAGCACAGTGTTGATACTGCCAAGTGCCTGTTATTCCCTCGAACTATTGCACATGTGGGGAAAAAAAGCTGCGGATCAATACTATAAATGGGCAATTTATGTTTGGTGATTATCAAACATGTATTGATCTGTCTTTTGGTTATGGGTGTGTTAACGTTAGGAAATCAGAGATTGAGAGGGTTGAAGTATTGGTAACAGATAATTTTTCTAAATTAAAAGATAAACATTTGCAACACTTAATAACTTACAAGATATAAATAGTTTCCTGACGACTTTCCAACATTTGGGAGCTGACTCACTAACATCCTAAAATTGAGGGGAATAAGAATCAATAATAATATCAGGAAGTGATTTTTTTTTTTTAATGTTTAGTGTGCTTTTTTTGTTTGTTTGTTTAACACGACACAAAGTGAGCATCCCAAGGAAGTGGTTTTACAACTCTGCTGTGTCTAAATGCCTCCAAAATGAGTCTGGAAGCAGGTTCTGAAAGTGGAGATGCAGCAGAAACAAAGGCAAAAGTTGAAAGAGCAAATGCCGACATTATGCAAGATAGCAGATGAGAAATGATTCAGTAATGGTTATAAGCAGTCCTATAACTGGAGAAAAAACCCCCCAGATTCCCACTTAATAGTATTGATTCTACATTTGAAAAATGAACTTCAGCTTTTTGTGTCCAAGTTGTAGAGAATGCCATGCGCAGATACAGGGAGAGATATGATGGGGAGGTTTGTGCTATGTGCTTAGACAACAAAGTGATACAGGAAGGATTAAAGGACTTCTCAGGTGAAGTCATCCTCTATTTAATGCTTGTTGAGAAAGCACTGGCATCTTGTGGTGTTGGCTGAATATATTTTGGAGGGTTACGGATATTTCTGCCACTCTGAATGATTGTTGTAAAGAAGATCAAAACTCCAGTCTTCTACTAGCATCCTCTCGTACAATTCTTTGAATGATAATGTGCTTTTTATTGTACTGTGTCATAATTTCTAGGGTTTTGTGTGGTTTTTTTTGGTGTGATAGTTTATCATCTCTAGAACAATGCACCTATTAGTTATTTAGACAAAAACTGTGAAATGTGGATGACCTAATTATAGATTTCTAAATTTGCACTCCTGTGTCCTGGTATTAAGTATTCCCTTACTCAGAAGAGCTGAGTACTTAGAAATCCCATTGCAGTCATCAGGAATTGCAGTAATAAGCACTTTGAAAAGCAAGCTCTCCTTGTTAAGTGCTTAAACATGATGGTTTATAGAGATACCTGAGCCTTTAAAAGTGTTTGCCTAAATCAGTAACCTAGTTAATGTCTCCAGAGCCAGTTAACTGTTTGAGAAACATTTGCACATCATTTGGAAAATTTTACATACTTTCAAATCTTGTGGGTTTTTTACTTAGAGCAGCTGAGTAGAATGTGATCAAGTGTTTTAAATACTGCCTTTTTGGAACAAATTTTGAAATTTCACACTGAAGTCTCTGATTTCACTTTTTGTTAAATCTACTGTGATGTGATTCTGCTCACACTTGGGAGGTATGAGTAGGTTTGAAAATACGAGTAGTCCCACTGGACTTAATCAGATTATTTATGTGTGTGAAGTTACTTGGTTGTGTACGTGTTTGCAGAAATGAGACTTGTGTAAAGTTTTAGTTAATGACTTAAGTTTCTTTTTGTTCTGTTCTTAATAACTTTTTTTTTAAGCTGTCTGAAAATCCTGTATTTACAGCACAGCCCACCCTCTGCATTTGGTTTCAGAAAGGAAGATTATTTTAAGTCAACTTTTGTTCCTGTATAAGGAAAAAAAGTAATGTGCAAATAGGATGGATTTTGGCTCCATGCGTGTTTCGTCAGTGATACAATGGATTAGTTCATAAACCTTTAGTAAGATGTATTTTGATGCTTTCCTCTTATTGTAAAACGTAGGTGCATGTTTTCCTGGAGAATGACAACACAAAAGCCTTAATTTAGGGTTATAATTATGAAATGCTGACTTTACCATTCAGAGCAGTTTAATGGTTTTGTGTGGAATAAGGAGACGGATGAGGCTTTCTCTAATGCAGGCTACTTTAGGACACTATAATTTATGTGCATCAGATATTTTTGTTCAGACAGTATATAACAAAATGTGGAAATGCTAAGACTACAACTTTTAGGAAAGTATATTTATAAAACAGCCATTTAAAATACATCCTGTAATGCTACCATAGAGTTTGGACAAGCTGTGAGGCTCAGAACATCACAGATTTCATCAGACAATATAAAATACTTCTTGTTATTAAATTTTAAATGGGATTCAGTATGTGTCCTTTTAAATAGCTGTTCTGGGTAATAACTGGAAATGTAATGGTTTCAGACACTTTTTGGTTTGCTCTGCAGACAAAATAGGGCATTTTCAAAGTAGCAGTTAAAGCATACTGAACCTCCATGGACTGAAGGGTAGACCAAAAAGTACTTCTTTCAAAAACTTGCATTGTATCCTCAATCCCTCACTCCCTCTCTCTTTCCTCCCTTTTGTTTTCTTTCCCCCCCTTTTTTTCCTTTCCTCCCCTGTGCGAGAGAGTTGGGCTTTTCCCCCCCTTTCTGGGTATGCATTCTTGAGTACTTGTCACTAAATTATCTGATTAATCCTTATACAAAAAAGCAAATGAGGAGACTTGCAAAAAGCACAGCTGAAGTTTTCAAAGGAACCTCCAAAATAAGATGCCTAAGTCTCTTCGTCTACTTTGAAAATTTCAATTTACTCCTCTCTCTTTGTCTGTTTAACTGCTGCATGTCTGTGCACATGCAAGTATAAAAATTTAGTGTATTGTAAAACTGGCTTAACATCTCTTTAAGATAAATGTAGGCATTGAGGAAAGGTTGCTTTAGGCTCAGGTTACTTTACCAATATTCTTGAACTTATATTCGAAACCAGTGCTGCCTGTAACAGTCTGTGGAGATTGAACGGTGCTTGAGTGAAAAGAGATGTCTTTGTGTGGCTGGGTGCAAGAATAAGCTGACCTCTCAAAGACATTTCATCTGTGGAACTCCCTGTACCAAGATATTATCAGAGTAAAACATGACAGCTCAGGCTAACTAATGGAGAGGTTATGACATGGCTTATGGCATAAGAGAGCTGCTCAAAGCATGAAGAAGACACCTTTTTGAACAAGGATGCTGTTGCCCACTTCAGGATTACTTTGCACCTTCTAAAGTTGGGGGCATTGGTCTCGTCTCTTATGGCTGCTTTTATAATGACCTGATGGTGCTAGTTTTAGAAAAAGTATTTTTTTTCCTATGAATCACTGCTATGGTGACTCAGATTTTAAGGAAATGTCCTCATGATTGCACATGCTCTGTTATCTTGGTACCAAATATGAACAGCGTACATCATAAAATGACTTTTTATTCCAGTAAAGTAGATTTTTAGAAACCTAGTGCAGCAGTTAAACTCTAGGTCAGCCAAAGTAAAGCAGTGTCACTGAAACTACACTAGCTTGTTTGACAGTGAGTGGTGATCTAGTGGCACTTGCACTTGATTATCTTCCGAATTTTTTTGTACAAGAGAATACAGTTCATATTAGAAACAAACACTGTAGTATTAGGAAAGCAACACACTGCTTTGCTGTGCAATTTACATCTCATGTGCATCATTGGAGAATAGCTTTATTAAACCAGACACTCCTTGCAGATCTTCTCCAGCAAGACCAAGCCTGAGGCTTTTAAAATTTGTTTGTTTGTTTTTTCCTCAATGATGAAAGAAGCAGAAGCAGGCAGACTCACTGCATGTTGCTTCCCCATTCATGGAAAAGATGAATTCAGAACTATCAAGCCAGTTTCCTGTTTAAGTAGCTGTTTTTTTTGTTGCCCAGAACTGGAATTCAATGAAGCAAGAGCCAACTATTTCTCTCTGACCTTGACAAGTGTTTGCTTTTCTTGGCCAGCTGAAAAAATTAAACTTCATGGCAAGACACTAAGAGAATAATTAAAACCTTGCATGTAGTTTTTCTGTTGTTGGTTGCATTTCTTTGGGTAAGTGTTTCAAATAATTATAAATAAAAGTAATTGTAAGACTCTCAGGAAATCCTCTGCAGTTGCTGGAATTGATGGGTGAAGAACAGTGATTTTGTGCAAGTTTGATAACTTATATTTGGTCATTGTGGAGACTCTCCCTGGGAAGATTTTATTGTGCTGAATGAATGAGACCAACTTTTGGCTTCAGCCTTTGTTCCAAAAGGTACCTTAAATGAAGGGCGCCTTCAGCTCAGCAGCTGCATTTCTTCCTTTAGGGCTCTCACTAGTGGAGAACGAGGACAATAATGTGGAGATAACTTAATTATAAAATGCATAGATATTGTTTCACTTATTTGTTCAATAGGCCGGAGACATAGGAGTATGAACCAGTGAAGCAGTAACTGTTCTTCTAATAAAGAAGCATTTACAAATTTACGAATGAAATAGCTTTTAAATTCAGTATTTCTGTACTGTGCTGATACGCTGTGGTTTTATGCCTTGGGAGTTCAGTATGTTTATGTCAGAGGGCTATCAGAGTAGTTTAAATATTTCTGGGTTGCAAGTCCCTTATAAGGAAATATAAGGTGATAAAAGCTGTTCGTTCAGTTACGTTTTCTAGTTATTTAATGTATACCGAAACAGTTCACTTCAGCTTTGTGAAAAATATCAATCTAGTAATATCAGTACAAAATGTGAGTTTTTTCTCAAAGCCACCACGTACTGTGCAGTACAACTAAGCTGGACTATGAATTGCTGGTTTTGCAATACAAGTACTTATAATGTAGTAGCTCACAGCCTAGCAACAGCTCCGTATCCGCATAGCTCACCGCCTTAATTAGCTGCTACCGCACAGGCGTGGCAGCAAAGGGTACAAACTATTGCAAGCAAATCCCTGAATCTGCATGTGTTGTTTTCATTTACAATGTTAATGTTGATGACAGACATTATTAATGTAGGGTAATTAAAGTGCGCATCTATAACTTTCTGACATCCCTGCAGTTTGTTTTATTTTCTGTTGCAGGAAGCATTATGAACTCTGAAAAAGCTGTTAAGAGAGGTTAATAGAAGTTACTGAAAACAATTTGAGATTTAAATGGGAAAGCCTTTAAAATTATTGCTCTATCTCTTATTCAGATATTTACATATATTTCATGGTTTCTAAACTACTTTTTTGAGAGCTTATATAGATTCTTGGTTAGGAGAAATACTTTAAAATGACTATTGGGATGAATGTCAACAATAGATAGGTCCGACTCTTTTAGTGATTTAAAGTTGTTATTCAGTTAAATTAGACCTTGCTGCACTGATACACATCTGGTCATTACTTTCTTTTGGCAGGATTTCCCTAACAGTTTGCCTTCATTAACAGCTACCAAGTGACTCTTAGAAAATAATAAAAATTTCATTTGATGGTGTTTGTAATAATGATGGCTGTATTGTTGTTGAAAAGTGAAATCAAATGCTTGTTAGCCACAAAATCTCTACGGGTGAGTTTCATTGTTCCAAACAGGGAAACTATTGCAGTGAAAGCTGTGAAGGCTGGTGTGTGTGTCTGCAAATACCCTGATAATGTCCTCTTTTTCTTCATAGTAGCATGCCATTCACTCAAGAAATCTAATGGTGTTTGGGTGCTGAAGCCTTTTAAAGCTGGTGACATCTTTTAAAATGTCGCTTGAGAAAACAAAATCCCTGTGATTAATTCTGTCTATATTTTCCTTGGTTACTGTTCCTCCACTTTGGATGCAAGACACTTGAGTTGGTTACTCGGGTCCATTTGATAGAGGCACAATGGGGATGTCTCTGAAGCTCCTTGTAGGCAGCTGCATCATTGTCTGGTTTGCAGTAAGGAAGCTGTCCCTGTTCCTGACAGCCGAGCAGTGGGAAGTTGCTATGCAGAAAGAGACCAGGTAGCAGAGTGGGAGGAGTTCAGTGTATTTTCAGAGCTTCGCCCCCCCCCCCCCATCAGCATTGTTTGCCTTCCCAGCTTGAAGGTTGCATTGTCAGCTTTTCTGAAGACTGTTGACCTCTCGCATATGTTCATAAAAAGGCGGGGAAGGGAGTCAGCTTTACCTTGGCGAGGTGTGTTCGCACTGCTCTGCTGGAGATGCTGGCTGTGTGTTGGGCGGCTGCAGCGCTGGTTGTTTTGCAGCTCACCATGGAAGGTAAGGCTTGCCCTGAAATGCCGCTGTCACGTGAAAGTGACTTCCCACACTTGAACTGGAGGTGGCTGGGCTGTAAGATCTGAATGTGGGGAGGCCTTCAGCCTTTGCTTGTACAGCAGCAGACGGCTTGAGATCTGTTATTGTCACAGGGAAGATAGGAAGGTCTGAATTGGGTCGGTCTGAAGGTTCATGTGCTCCAGTATCCTCCCTCTGATGGCACTTGGGTTGACAGGTGCTTGGGGAAGGAGTATGAGAAGTGGGACAAGCCTTTTGGTGGTAACCGCTCCTGGGGTACTCTCCCAGTTTGACTAGTTTGCAGCTCAGTGACTTCCTAAGCTAGAGGTCACGTCTACGGCTTTTTGGTTCCTTAGCCCTGGATGGGCTTTTCTTTCATGAGTTTGTCTATTTGAAAGGTTTGAGCCTCATTTGAATCAGGCAGGTGGTGGTGAAGTGCTCAGTGAATTGAAAATTTTCTTAGAATTTTGAGCACCTTGGCTTCAAGCGGATCTGCACCTTATAGGCTCAGGCAGGGTTTAAAAAGAAGTCTGGTGCAAAAGGAAATAATTCCAAGTGTGTAAGGAAGATAAATGATAGCCTTGCACTTAAAAATGAAAACTGAAGGGCTTGTGTCTCCCTTCTCGTGCAGTGGCTCAGTTGAAGTTGGTGCAGTAAGTCAGGATGGACACCTGTCTGACTCAGGTTAGAATTAGACTCACAGTTTGTGACTAAAAAAGCCTTGAGCTTGCCTAAACCTCCTGTGAGCCAGTGATCTCTTTGACGGCCCTGAGGTGAGTGGTCTCTGTGGAATAAACGAGTTACATACAACTGCTGTAATGGGGTTCCCAAAGAGCAGCTGCCTCATGCAAGAGGTACCATTTTACCCCGTGGTGGAGCCTTGTGGTGACCAAATACTTCCTCAGGGCCTGAACGAGCCTCGGTTGGTCCAGTCATCTAGAAGGCAGCATGAGATCACCCTTTGTACCTTTGGTTTGTAGTCCACAGCATGCGGATGAACATCATCTTCACAAGTTTGAAGGTGATAATATGCTAGAGAATAAGACAGTGAAATAGATGCTGATCCAGGGCTTTATTTTCCAGTGTTACTGGTGTGTCTCAGAGGGCTTGCCTATTGTCTTCCCTTTTACAGGATACCTAGCAATTTGTTTCTAAACAACCCAATCCTTTCCTCTTACTGGTTTTGGTTTTAGTAGATGCTGCAGCTGCCTTTAGCTACACCCAAGACAGACCCAGGTTTGCAAATGACAGAGCGAGTGAGAAATGCTGGGGTTTGTCTGCTCCCTTGGAGCTGTCTTGTATTATCACCATTTACTCTACTTTGGTTCAGGGTTATGGTTTACTGGAAACATTCTGGCAGAAGATCAAAGGTATTCTTAGTACCATTCAAGGATTTGCAATGTTTGTGGCACATTTGCACCACAAGGCACCTGGCAGATGCAGCAGAGGACTTGTGTCGTGCAGAAGTAGGATGCATGTCTGTCAGCAGGTGCCTTGATTTTTTTTTATGGTTATACAGGCTCAGCAAATTAAGATGGTTTTTAACACTATGTTTTATCTTCAGCATTCTTAATTTTGTTTAGTTGAAAGCATTAAGGACAGTATTTATGAACCTAGACCTCAAATGTTATGTACCTAAATAAAATATTTTTTTTCCAAACCAAATAAATTCATTTGTTTTCTTTTGCCTAATTTTTTGTTCACATGTAAATCCCATGGAGTAAGTAGAAGCTACGCATGCTCTGTACATCTGACCGTCCACTGAGTAAGTATGTGGAGGGATTGTTCTGTCCCCCTGCATTCCATGTTTATAGGTAAGCTGCCATAGCCTTCTGAGGTGTGTTTTATGGGTGAAGAGGAAAGGAATACCAACCACGTCTGTTTCCTTCGGCTAGGGTGTTCCCAGTTCTTATGATTTTGTCAGTGGAGAAGATATGGATCATTTCCTGAAGATCCTTTTTCTGCAGTCTGGTGGCTGCAAAACAGAAGATGTAGGTCTAAACAGAAAGTTTTTGGATTCGTGGTTCTTGGAAGAAGCTTGAGATGTGACTGAGCATACTGAAAAAGCTCAAAAGGCAAATAAGAGAATCCACAGCTAAGTTATGTTCAAAAACCTCTCCTAAGTCTTTGGATATATCATGATGTTTGAGTGCTTGGCCTATGAGGTTTAGTGCTCTGAGTTGGCGGTACTGTAATAGTCCTTTTTATTGTGCTTCCTGGGCAAGTTTTAACCATACCTGGCTTTGGATAATGTTTTTAAGTAACACATTGACTTTATTTGTTAATTGAATTAATCACGTGTGGGAAGTTCAGGAGGTACTTGAAAGCCTGTCAGTAGAGAAGTGCGATACAATGAAGAATGATATTTAGCATTATAGTAGTAAAGCTGTATTTTAAGAGTTGTGATGTTGAAAGGAGTTGTCTTAGTTGATTACAAGCCTGATGCATGTGGTTTTGTAAATGAAGTTCCCTTATGTTTAGAAAATGTATAATTATAGATAAGATGCTGTACTTGTGACTCCATACACAGTAGTAATAATGCTAGGTATGTTTTTCCTTCCAGAATGTGTTTTTTACTGTTAGTCAGGTTGTGAGGCTGGGATTCTTTCCATGCCCCCCTCTATATGGCAAGTTTTTCTTGCAAGGAAATCCTCTCTTCAGATTATAAGCAATGACTTTGATAAATGTACCCATTACCTAAGGAAGTAAATACGGGTGTGCTTATCTGAACCTGTTTGGAAAAAAAAAAATCCAGAATTGTCTAAAGTATTAGCAAACATTATAGCTGACTGTTGTAAACCTGCCAAAATTAAACTACACCTGCCAAAAAATGTGATTTTAGTCAGGCATTTTTGATTAGTTTTGCTTGGTATTTCTATTGAAATAAAAACCTCCTTAGTGTGGATTGCTCCTTTTTATTTGTACACTGTGTTTAGCGTTGCAAGTGGAGTAGCCATGGAGTAGCCAAGATAATATATAGTTACAAATGGTTTGTTGTGATAGTAAGAAGTGTCAAGTAACTGTAGTGGAAGCAGTCCTATAATGCTGTGCTGTTACATCATGAATATTTAGTACACTCTGCAGTGTACAATTATATTAAATAGGGAGGAGGTGAGTAATAAATGGATGAGATGCAGAAAAGTGAAAGTGATAAAAAAGATGCATAATGAAAAATAGGAGAATGGTCTTTACATATGTGGCTTAGACAAACGGCATTTGTTCGTTAGGAATAGCATCACAAGACATCCCATAATGAAGCAGACATGCCGTAATCCATGCTTATTTGTTGTGTAACAGGTTTATGGATTTAGCAGTGTGTCTCAAATTCTGCTCTTGGAGTTAGAGTCACAGTTACGTTGTGCTTCTCTGGTGGGAAATCTCGCTTCAGCATTTCCTTGAAGAGTGGAGGCATATATTTGCATTTGCAGAATGGTGAAACGTGTAGTACAAAGCAGCATACACGTGCTGGAGGAAAGTGAGTTTGGGAAGCTTTTAAATCAGACTTGTAGTCCCAGGTGTAGAAGGAGACTAACCCCATAAGAAGAACACCTCACTTCAGTGAGACTCACCACTAGGGACCTTATACTTCAATCTGGTGTTCTGCGTAGCCCACTTTTTTCCAGTTGCTTGTGATGTGAAGAAATGGAGAGAGAAGCATTTCCTTTGGTGGTATGTGGCACTTGAAACTTATTTGTCATTATGCTTCTTGCTTGTTGTTATTCATATCCTGTAAGTAGGTAAAATTGGCTGGAAGCCTATGTTTCAGAAAGGCAAAGAGACGAAAGGTTAGTGATGTGATTCGTACTTCATTTGTTTCTTTACTATCTGATGGTCCTTTTGGTTCACTAAGAGATGAACTCTGAGTAGGCAGAAGAGGGGATTAGTTTACTTTTGGGGCTCATGGAGAAAGAATCTCTGTTTCTCAACTTCTGGCTGTGCCTCTGAAAAGAGACTTTGACTCTTTGAAAAGGTGACACTTGACTTTTTAATGATAATTTGCTCTTAGAAATTATTTGAAGTCAGAACTTTTGGCACTATATAGAAGTATATAAAAGAGCGTGTATGAAAGATCTCAAGTCCCTGCCTTCAGGAATATACATACCAATTATAGCAATATATACTACATATATTATGCATTAGGGGAAAAAATCCAACAAAACAGAGGATGGATTTGATTTTGGAAAATAATTTTAAGTCACTTATAAAAAACATGCTTTTAAGAATGACTGGAGAAATGATGAAAAGCAGTTCTAAATGCAGTGTTGAAACACAAGGTTGTAAGTGGGAGACTCATACAAAAGGTGCATTAGGGAGAGTGAATCACTGCCCACACTAAAGAGAGTAGGGTAGAACTGTGGAGGTCCTTGAAGGAGAAGAATGGCACTTGAACCTAACACACGAGACATTTGACCTGGGTGTTGGCATCCTTTGATTTTTGGAAAAGCACTATGCTGTTATCAGAAGAGTTGCTTGAATAGACCAGAGGGGAACAAGTGATGAGCTTGGTGGCCAGAGATGATGCTGTAGTAAGTGAAGACAGAAAAGCCTAGAGAATGGGCATCTTCTAGGGAAGAGGACAGAAGGGGTAAGGAGGAAGCACTTAAGATCATGCTGAAATGTCCTGGCAAATAGGGAGCCAGTGAGTGGGGAACAAAAGTCGTGCAAGTGAGGGAGAGCCCAAATGTAAGAATTAAGTCACAAAGGGCCCAAACAGGTTTGAGAGGGAGGTGAAGGTGCTTCCGGAAGAAGCAGAAGCGTTGGGAAGAACTGAGAAAGCAGAGGCCGAAGAGTGAGCAGGCAGAAAGGGAGGAGTGGGGAAAAGAAGTGGCGTTTAAACTGCGTCTGCAGGATGGTGATTGCTGGGAAAAGGGACAGCGTTCCTGGCAGGTGATCTGGAAGGGATGTGACAGGCTGGCGGTGTGCATGGATAGCTGGGGCTGGGAGGCATGGTGGCAGGGTAGGGTCTGGGTAGGAGAGTGAAAGTAAGGAGGTCAGTGTGACTGGAGTGGTGTGAGGACGAGGGGGTTGGATAGGGATGTGGGCTGTGGCAGCAGGTGAAGCCACACGTATGTAGTAATGATGGCGTGTTCAGTTCTCTGTCGCAAGGAGTGTGTGAGAGGGCAGGATGTTGGTGTGTCTATCTGGTATGTAGCCACGTTTCTTTGAAAGGAGAAATAAAGTCTGACTATAGTATCTGGTAATGCAAACAGATTTTATATTCTTGGTGTGTGTAATTCACGTGGGTTTTACCAGTTGATAGATCTGTCTTGCAAGTTGGAGTTGTAGCGTATGGAAAAATAAACAAACCAGCAATAGGCTGTGCAGCAGACTTTTCTTCTTGCAGGCTTCTTTGCTTGCTGTCCTATGAGTGATAATTTCAGGGGTTTTGTTTTGTTTTTAAGTAGTTGGTCGGCTTTTGTGTTCTGAGGCTGTAAAAGAGTTTATAAGTAGGGAGTGGGTTTTGTTCCTTTATTTTTTTTTTTTCTGCTTTTAGCTCTATGTTCATGTTCCCAAGGCCAATAATGAGCTGAGGAATGGTTTTGGGGATGGATGCCCATCCGGGCCTTTCTCTTTCATGGAGGATGTAATAGAGAATAATTTTCTGCACTTGGGTAAATTTCTGTCTGTCTTTGAATTTCTGGGGAAACGACTTGTGCACTGTAGGTGGGGGATTGTCCCAAAGATTCAAAGTATTTGATTAAATGTCAATAGGAGGCGAAGTACATGTACCTGTTCATGTAAGGAAGATGGAGTAGTTCTGAACAGAGTTGTCAGAGTTTATCTTGTGATATTCACAGTGTCCTGACCTTCTAAAATCTGAAGCATGCCTTACATTGTGCTGTAATAAGGGCAAAGCTAACAGGGTTGGTACAGTGTGCCTTGAAATCGTATTTATAAGCAGTGGATGGAATCTGCTTTTCTGTCTGGATGATAACCTTACAGTGATGTTCCACAGATAGTTCAGCCCTTCATACCAAAATAAGTCAAACCCACTGAGAGCTGAAAGACTTGATTTTGGATTTAGTTTCTCTTTTCTTGCCTGTGAGCTTTGAAATCCAAAAAAAGTCATCTTGTGCTTTGTATTAATTTGATATACAAGACTATTGCTTTCTTCCCTTTGTGTTTAAAAAAGTACATAAATAAAAAGAGGAGAAAAGTAATTATACTACTGTGTAAGTCGACTTGTGCTTTATGGTGACATCACTTTTCTTGTACTGGCTATACCTGTTTGCTTTTCTGTGCTGACAGTAATGGGCCAGTGCAAGATTGAGTATATTTCACAGCTGGGTCTATTCCATTTGTAGTGGAGGTAGCTTTTAATAATGAGAAACTGAAAACTAAATAACTGAATAATAATACTGAAAACTAAAATGAATTAGTGGAGTAATGAAGCAATAGCAGACATCTCATCTTTAAAACTGCTGGTGAACTTAGAAGCTTGTGAACCTCTCTTTTAAACTGCTAGCAATCACCTGTCCTATTACCAAGCGTAAGATAAGCTCATCGTCACGTATTATGCTTGTGGATGAAGTGACCTTCAGGGCTACTGTGCACCTTAGTGAAAGAAGGTGAAATGAAGGTATTTCTGAGACACTGACTATCCGCAGATTGGCCTTCATCACTGTCCTTTGCCGGTTTGGTGCTGGTGTCACTGAGCCAAAGCTGTGGGCAGTTTAAGCAGCACAGCAGGTTCTGAGTCTCAGCTGATGCAAAGAGAGCTTCAGCTTGGCTGGTTTGGGATCTCTGAAGTGCAGAGTGTCTGCACTTGGGCTTGGGCATAGTCTGCATGCTTGACATTCAGAAATGTTGCAGAGAATGGAAAAACTCTGATTGAAAGTCTTAATTACCTGCTTAAGTTCTTAAATGTTTAAGGAAGCTTCCTAAAATAGAGCTTGTCCATGTTGTTTTTTGCTTTGCAAGAGCTTACAGTGAACTGCTTATATGTGTGTGTGTGTGTGTGTGTGTATGTGTATTTATATGTAAAGTAACCCAACAACTGAAAATGAGGTTTTGGTGGTATGTGTTTCATGAGTTTTGTGTTGCATCTCAGTGCTAAGCAGTGCTACCTCAGAAGGTGATGTTTACCAGAATGCTTTTATGGCTTATTCAATATGATTATCCCTCCTTGTATTTCAGGGCACAGTTCCTCTCCCTCTGTCTCTTTTTTTTCTGCTCCTCCTCCCCCTCCCCCCCGTCCCCCCCTTTTTTTAATGTAGTCTTTTTACTCTCTTAAGACAGGGTTTTGAAAAGAGATGAGGAAGTATAGCCCAAAACCTTGTCTCAGTGATTTACAATTCCTTTATAATACGAGGTGGGGGGAGAGGGGGGAGGAAGTAAGCAACTTGCTGGTGTTACTTCAGAAATAATTTTTTATTATGGTAGGGCTTTAATAGTTAATCATACAACAGTGCTGTAATTCTAAATCTCTTAACAGGTTAACGCTTGGCAACACTTGTGTTTATGAGATAATGATTGTACTGTAGCAATTTAAGCAGTAGGATACGTTAGGTATAAGAGAAACAAATTTATTACCTTGAATTTCTTCATTCTCCGCACAGCTTATTTCATAGCAATGTACCATAGAAATAATCTTTACCTTCCATTGACCTGATGAACACATAGCTGTAGCTAGTAAATTTGCTTGATATTAAATGTAAAGCTTTTTGCATTTGAGGTCTGCTATGGGCGAGTCATTGCAGCGCTATATGTATGTACTAAAGCACTGAAGGTCATTCCTCACTGGTGTAATTGTTGGTTGTGACAGGGAGGAATTTGGGCACTTAGGACAGTGTTGCTTCATGTAACTTTTGCTGGGGTAGGAAATCAGCAATTCAAAATGTTTACTTTTAATTAAGCTCATGTTTTTTCTTGCATTCAGGTCTTGATTTACACAGCACAAAGACATTCACCAGTTTCAGCTGGTGGGATAGCTCTCATTTGATACAAATTGATCTCATGGCACTGTGTGCACTTACGGCCGCTGAAGATGTGGTTTGTGTGTAGCTTGCATTGACGGGGCAGATGAAAGAAATGTATGTGTGTGAGATGTACTGCACTCCAGCATTTCATAGCAGCTGATGATCCAGTTCCTGTTCTTCTGCAGATCATGTAAATATAATAAAACTAAGTAGTATCTTGTCCCGACACTGCAAATAGAAGCATATACTTTTTTTCCCCCATTTTAAGATACAAACTGAGCAGAACATAACAGAGCATATTAGCAGGAAAATACCTGTCCCATACAGTTTGAAATGAGCCTCCATGCTGCAGATTTAAAATGGCCATGTTACAACTCCATGTAAATTGTTTTGCAGTGGAAACCCTAACAAGATCATTAAATATAAAAGCACTGTTGGATGCTGGGAAAATACTGTGCTACCCATGTGTATGTGCATCTCCATAGACATGCATGAATAGACAGCATCAATACCATTGATTTGAATAAGGAGGCAATATATGGTATTGAGGTGACTTTGCTTGTATGTGTAATTGACTTATTTTTTTGTTTGGTACTGTCATAATTGTGGATGTTTCTTCAATTTTTAATTGTTAGTACTTGCGAATACTAAGACACTAAAGTAACTGACTTGGTGGGTGTGGCCAAATAGGAAAACATTACTGTTAAAATTGAAATAAAATGGAGGTCTCTTTTGTTTTTTGGTTGTTTTTTATTTAAGATTTTTTTGAGCCTAAGATGTTGCTTGTATTCAGAATTAGTGATACTGTTACAGCATGTCAAAATAAGAGCTTTTGACTTTCCTGCATATATAATTAATGACCCTAGGAAAAAACAAAATCGCATCTGCACTAGTGCAATTCTTGGCTTTTCTAGGGCTGATCAATAATCACATTGTGTATTCATTCCCCCTAGCCCCCCACCCTGTGAGGTCAACTTTAACTACTAGTCTTTATATTTCAGAAAAAGGACGTAGGCTGCCTGACGCATTAATAACATAGGTCTCAGTGTTTCCTTTGGATCTAATTTACTGATACCCATCCAAAAATCAGTAACTTGGTTTTTTTTTTTTTTTATTTAAATACTTTATCTGTAATTTTTCAAGAGCTTTTCTCATTTTCTACCTTCAACTGTACTGAGAGGTCTAGGTAGGAACTGGACAGAAGATGCTGAGGTTTGCTATGGTTTTGCTATGGTTTTGCTATTTAAATGGATCCTCTCTTGATTGTATTCTAGCATGTGACAGTGACAATGGGAGAACAACAATTTCAGGGCCTCGTGTCTGGATGATAACACAGCTGCTGCAATAAAGTCTTGTTATGAGTGACCAGTCACGTTTGGACAGTTATTTCTAATTAGAAGTTCTTATTTATGTTGTGTTAGAAAATAGTTTGAAGCAAACTGGTAGATATTTGGCTGAAGTTAATTCATTTTCTCCTCCTTGCCTTGAAAGATGAATGTTGCTTTTTTGTTTTGTCCTGCAGCCAGAAAAAGTAGTCTTGAAAGAATCTTGACTTTAAAATAAGCTTTTATTTTATTTTATTTTATTTTTTTTTTTTTTATTTGGGACTGTAACTTAGCGGTCTGCAGCAACTGCTGTAAAATAAAGGGTTATTGTGGGTAGTTCTGTCAGTGTTAGACATCACCACTAGTTTAAGCCCTGTGATGGTGGCATTTTGTGATTTCTGCATTGTTGTGTTTTTTTCCATGAAAGTACTAGTGATACTGGTTCCCTTTTATTCATTTCTTCGTATTAGAGGGGAAATGTAGTTTGTTCATAATGGATTATTGATTGGTCTGCAGACAGCAGAAGCCCCAAGGCCTAGTCATCAATGGTACTTACCCTCCCAATAGTGAATGCGTCGCTTCATGCAGCTATTCGCAACCCCAGTCTGTAGAGTATAAGCCCGTAATTGTTACTCTTATGCAGTCCAGTTTTTAGGGAGAGGAACTCTTCATTGTCATTATGGGATTTTCCCCCTCAATTTGTTCAAATAATAGTCCCTTTGTTTTGGTAGCAAGATAAAGCTTGTCCTGGATGTTAATGATATATTTCGATTCATTGCTTAGAATGCTACAGTGTAACTAGTAAAGTACATTTCTTTGTCGTCCAGAAGACAAACATGCACAGTATGCTAAAACATAAAATATGTACTGAGTGGGTGACAGCTCTGTGTTTCTCAACATACCCTGTAGCAGTGCAAAAGCAAACTCATGTCTCCTGTTCCTGAACTGCTTCTTGAGGATCCACAAAAAAATCTGGGTTACAGCCATTTTGCTGACTTTGTTTTGAGAGAGATAACCTTGCTGCAGATGCCTACCTCTAGCTTTTTCAGCATTAGTGTTTTTATCTTTATTTCAGTGTATTCTTTCCGCTGCTAAGGGTGTGGTGTTGCTTGAGAAAGCCCTGAATGCTTTCACAGCCCTGGCTGCTGCTCTGAAGCCTGCTGCAAAATGTCACTATCTCATGGAGGCAGAAAGACACAAGAACACGTGATGTATTTGGAGAAGCTCAAAATACTGTCTCAGGGTTCAGTCAGCAAACTTTTCAAATGGGATGAGCTTTCCCAGCTGCAGGGGAAGACTGGTTTAAAGTAATTAAATAAGTGTTGCAAAATGCTGCTGAAAGATTTTATAAAGCCTGAGCGGAAATAGACTAATAGAAATTCCTTGTTTGTTTTTCCAGGACTTTTTGTTTTTCCTTTCCAGTCCTGTGTCAGTTCTGACAGGCTTAAACAAACTTGAGGAGGTCTGTTGTCAAGATTGCCACTTCTAATAACTGAATACATTTGAAAATTTTACAGTCTTCTGTAGCTGGCTCAGGATTTTTGGATGGCTTTTTACTGGGTTAGTTTGGATTACTCTCAGAAAATCACTTCAGAGCTATGCTGCCTTTACCTAATGGCAAGTTTAGTCCATAGGTTGCAGAATGTCAGGATTTCCTGGAAATTGAAGTATGGGCTTACTATTTAAAGATATGCTTGCTCTTCTGCCCTGTGGTGTTGTCTAAAGGATGCTATCAGCTCAAGGCAGTAAAGAATCTATAGGCTAGTTACATGGCCCATAAGAGGCATTTTGGTAGGACTGGTGCCTAAATGAGGATGGCAGGATGGCGCCTTTAATCAAGGTGGTGGACTGATGACCCCCATGGGATCTGGGTGTTCAGAAGAAGCCACATCCCCTCACAAAGTGAGGAGTGTGCAGGTAGAGCAAGGCTGGTGTGCACAGAGGATGGTGTCTCTGCAGCTTGGGTAGAAAGGTCTCTGCAGTTCAGTGAGCACAAAGGCTGGCAAGGCAATTGTAAAACATTCTCTGTCTTTCGTCCACTCTTTTCCTGCGCTTTCCTCTCTTCTGGACTCTTCACTGTGAACAGTAAAGTCTGTTTGGCTTTGGGGCAACCTGAGCCTTCTCAAATCAAGAGGGATCAGCTTTCCAGGTCACCATTCTTTGAAAGATACAACTTTCTCAAATTCATGTAGATGTTTATGTGCTATGGCCCATCATTTAATCATCTAGAAGGAATTTCACTAAGATGTTTTTTCCCCAAGATCATACCTCACAATGGTGCAGGATTTATTTATTTATTTATTTTTTTAAAGTCATAGTTGCTTTTGGCAGAGGAGCATGGTGGAGTGATTGCATTGTGTATTCAAACCTCTTGGAGATGAGAAGAGCAATATTTTCTCCAGTGCATTTATCTTTCAGATGGGACTTGAAGTATGCACACCCAAACTGAAAGTTTGTTTTTAAAATATACACTGTGCTATTGGAATACATCTGTGTAGCTTCCCAAATTGTATATTCTTGTTCATTACGTATCGAAGATTTTACCCTTCTTGCCCCTACAGCCCATGCAATATCATTTTTAAAGTCAGGCTTAATTGAAGAGAAATTTTAAAAGTATGTATAGTTTTCTGTATGTTGGAACAGGAATAATTTTCTTCTACGTTTTTCTCTCTTCCTGCACTGCTCAAGATATTGGTATGTCAGAAATGAATTTGCAATTACTTTTTCAATGTGGTATCCCTTGCATTCTATTTTTCATTTTTCTTGTGGTGTTTATTTTCAGTTTCTTTTTTTCATTAATTGTTTTCCAAAAGGCACAAAAAGGTCTTAAAAAGGTCTCTCTGGCCCTGCAGGGAGTCTAGCTGGCATACCTGGTCCTCTTCCAGAACATATAGGTGGCATTAAGAGAAGAATAACAGGTATTTTAGAGTGTTTCTGTTTTATTTAAGGTGCTGTTCCCCTGTACTTTACACATGCTTCACTTCAAGAGTATGTGAGGGTCTCGCAGAAGCTGTGAGGATGGTGCCAAGTGCACACTGTCTTACATACTGTGGCTCTGGCAGGGACGGGCTACCTACCGTGGCCTCAGTGGGGATGCTGTGGCTGATGCTGGGAGAGGTGCTGGGGTTCCATCGTGAGAGTGGGTCACTTTGGCCAAATGCATTTTCTCTCAAGCCAAGAACTCTGGGAGAGTTTGTTTTGAAAACCGGAGAAGTTTTGATGCCTAAATGTTTGAAATAGAGTCGATGGGTTCTCTAATGAGAGTGCCGTCAGTTGCTGGAACGGGCTCTCCAAGGGAGGTAGTCATGGCACCAAACCTGTCAGAGGTGAAGGAGTGTCTGGACAATGCTCTTAGTTACATTGGTAGTCCTGCAAGGAGCAGGGTGTCAAACTTGCTGATTCTTATGGGTTCCTTCCAACCTGAGATGTTCTGTGATTCTGTGGTCCTGACAAATGCTTGGTTGAAACTCGGAGGAGGGCTTGTTTTCCCTTCTGGGAGTGAATTTCCTTGCATTACTTTATGGCTTGCCTCTGTGCTAGAGGGGATCTCCGTGCCGTGAGAGTCTGGGAGAAATCTGCAGGCTGGATATGACTCTGTGATGGATTCTGTGTGACAAGCTGGTGCTGAGGAACTGCAGGCTGAACTTGGACCAAATCGATGAAAAGTTACTGGTTATCACCTGAAATTAGTTAGAGTTGAAATATTTTTAATAGCCTTAGGGTAGCTGGAGGTAGTCGCATTCAATGTGTGTTGAAAGGGAATTATTTCAAAATACTTTCAAACTCATAATTATTTCAAAATACAAATATTTTTATCATTGCAGTCAGCCAGAAAGAAACAAAAATAGCTATGGCAAAAATTTACTTGCAGCAGAAGAGTAATCAGTGTGGTTTGATTTACCAGTTGACATCTTCCATCCCTTGTGCCATCTTTGATGGTGAAATAACAGTTTACTAATCAATACTAAAGTGGAAATTATTCAACCAAGCTCTTTACAAGTGTTGTCTTCCCCATTTTATATGTTCTGTCTTCTGAATTGAAGCATTTTTCAAAGTTGCCGCTTTTATTTGCTGCTGCTTTCCTTTCTGATGAGTGCTAGCTTTGCTGTTCTGCAAAGAGCCCCTCTAACAGAATTGCTTTTAAGTAGCACTCAAATGATGTAACCTGTTCGTAGATGGTTGTGTCAGTCAATTTACCAAAGCCTAAGGCAGATCTCCACACACACTGTGTAGAGCAAACTCAGATTGGGTGAACACCCTTCCTTCCCCTGTGATTTCTGTCTGTGGAAGATGAAACTTGAAATTCTCCGAGTCTTAAATGTGTATTATGAATTCAAATAATTCAAATTTAGGAATACTTTTTTTCAACTTTTTTAGACTAATAAAATAGTTTCATAATTTTTTGACTGACTCCCTCTCTCCCCCCCCGGCCCTGGCTTAATTGAATATAGGGCTAGGGGGATCTCCTGTGAGTGGGTCATATCCCTATTATTATTATTATTATTATTATTATTAATGCTTTCTTCATATCCTCATTTTCATAACTAAACTTCGTTAATGAAAATGGTATAAATTATTACAGTGAAATATGTCAAGACTAAGCACAGAGAAGCTGTGGCCCAGTAAACAAAGGGTCTCCGAAGCTTTGGATTTATATGTGCCTGAACTGCTGCACACAGCATTCTTGTCTGACTGAGCTTGGCTCTTAAAGCTCTTTTGAACTTTCAGACAGGAAACACTAGAAAGTTGTGTTAAAATAGGACCTATGTTTGAAAAAAAAAAAAAGTCACTAGTCTAGAAGTCAGTCTGCCAATAAGAAGTATTCTTACTGGTGTAAACTGTAGAAAATACAGAATGTAGAAAACATTGTCTGAAATACCAGGAAAAAAAAAATCTGTCCCCAAAGCTTGCTAGCTTTTTTTTTTTTCCTACAATAGTGCAGAACGTTTCAAAAGAAGCTGTTGCTTGTTCAAGTATACCATTGTGTTAAATGCAAGAAATTACCATGTCGTTTCTTTTTATCATCTAATGAGTCTGAGGTTAAGTCTTTGATTATAAGACTATATGAGTTGTTAACTAGGCAGATTTAGATTGCAGGCTAAATACATGATGTTACTCTGAATTGTTTCATCCATCCATATGCAGTGTAAACTGCATTTGTATTTGCTGTTCAGCGGGTTTGTATCTTCTGGTATGGCCACGGCTTGCAGTGGCTGCCATCCTTTATATACCCAGCGAGTTTCTTCTGAGGCTGCCCCTCAAATTGGTTTTGGCTAATTTCAGACATTGGCTAATTTCAGACATTAATTTAGATACTCTCTTGTTTTTAAACTTCCTGTTCATATGAACTTTAACAATTTGTCATCTGATGTGATTTTTTTTAAGTCATACTAATTTAGTCATAATATAAAAATGCTTCATTAAGGAAATGAAATTGGATTTGTAATGTGTCCCTTAGATATTATTATCTGCTCTCTGAGGAAAAGGTAGTTTGGGTACATGCTGTTGATAGCTCTTAACAGGCTGAACGGGTACTAGATATGTGTAAAATCAGACCCAAAAATTAATGGTCTTGTAGCAAGTAAGAGGGCTACGTTAATTTAAACATAATGACGTTATTCTATAGCGCGTAACTGAGACGAATGTTACATCAGTTTTACCTTGCTCTTTGTTAGGCTCATGCTGGTGATGTGGTTAGGCTATTTATTTATTTACGTATTGAAGAGACTCAGAGGTGAATACAACCAGAAACCTTAAAATTTGCAAGTCTAGATCTGTAGCTCTTTATTTATTGAGTCATAGATGTCAAGTGAGGGATGTGGGAATATATTATCTTGTTATTGTTCTGCATATTTTTAGCTACATTTGAAGAAACAAATGTTTTCTTAATGTAGTAATAAATTGGTTCTCTGTATTAGAGAATAACAGTGTTCTTTGATCTTAGTCATGTGTTTGTAGTACTTAATGAGGATAGGAAGGGGGAAGATTTTTGTTTTACAGTTGCGGTAATTGGAAAAGAAACAATCTATGGAAGTCTTAGTCATTGATTTTTGCCATATACAAGGTGGAGAATTGCTGTTGTGTTGCATCTTGCATTGCTGAGGCAGATATTGACCCTTGCATTTAATCATTACAAGATTCAACAGCTTTAAAACTTTCATTAATCTGTGTTGTTCAACAAAGTTGTTACTTGTTTTGTTTGTTTATGGTTAAGATTCTCTTTCATTGAGGTGGGTGGTGCTGTGGTTTCCTGTATGTCAACATAAATCACTCACTTTTAAGATCATTTGATACTTACGCACATTATCAGTTTACTTTGTTAGATTGAGGCTAAATATTACACTTAGAGGTTCACTTAGAGGTTTTTTTTTTTTTTTTTTTCCCTTCATTGTCCATCAGGAAATAACTTCGTTTTCCTGAATGCTTTGTCAGGCTCTGGATTCTTGTTTTCTCTCTAATCAAAGCAGAGTGTCCTCGGCCTCTGCGCCTGCTCTGTGCATGCCACATCAAGCACAGCAGAGCTGTCTGAAACACAGAGTAATGCAGTTGCCAGCAAAAGAATATGATACTTGCTAAAGTCTATAGGAAAGCCTTTTATCTTTGGCAAGCAAGTATTTTACATGAAATTACACATGATGGTAAAGCCACAGATATAAAGTGTAATAACCCCCTCAAGAAATGTTTTCCTCATTTAAGGTGTATTTTTAGCCACTTCTGTGTGGTTTTAAAGCAAAAAATATTTTTCAAGTTTGCACTTTTCAAAGTCATTGTGATGTCAGTGTATGGAAATGAGTGTTTGCTCTTGTTTGGATTTTACTTGTTTATTAGTAATGCTTTGAATGCTTGCCATTGAAATTTAGAATATCAGCAAAAGGAGAAGCTGATGCTTTTTGGTGCAATAAGTTGTAGTATGCTTCTGAATGTGGGGCACGTGATGGAAGCTGTTGAATTAAAAATATGAGTAGGTTTAAATGTATTCAAGAACCTGCTTACAAAATTTCTGTACATTTGTGTGATTTTGTTCTTGTTTCAGGTGATCTATGCCATCTGCCTACAGAGTACACGGAAATAAATCGGTGCTTCGGACTCTCAAGCAGCTGAAAGGAGAAATGTTACTCTGAGAATGAAGCAATAAAACATCTCTCTGCAGAACCGTATGATTGAAAACACGGTCCAGCCCTCCTCTGCTGACAGACATGTTTTTGCCCTCCTGCCCTGCTCACCCAATGTTGCAGTAATACAGATGGATCGTAGTAGAGAGGCAGAAATGGAATTACGGAGATCCTCTAGCCCAGGCAAGCTAAGCAAGAACGACATGGATACTGACAAGACCATGTGCCACAGCTGCTGCATCTGCGGTAAAAGTTTCCCTTTTCAGAGCTCCTTGTCACAGCACATGAGGAAGCACACAGGCGAGAAGCCCTACAAATGCCCTTATTGTGATCACAGAGCCTCCCAAAAGGGCAACCTGAAGATTCACATCCGTAGTCACAGAACAGGCACTTTAAGTCAGGGACACGAGGTGGAGATGGGAGAGGCACAGCTGGGGGAGATGGGCGTTTCAGAGGGCCTGGGTGGTTGCACCAGCCCCACTAAAAGCACATCTGCCTGCAACAAGATCTTGAACGGTACCGCTCAGGTAGATAGCAGCAAGATCTTGTTGAGAAGCAGCAAGAAGGAGGTCACAGAGGCGGCACCAGCCGAGGAGGATGACAAGCTGATCTCCTATCAGTGCACCTTCTGCAAAAACAAATTTGAAAGGAAGAAGGACCTAGAGCAGCACCTGCACCAGGTCCACAAACCGTTCAAGTGCAGGTTGTGTAGCTACATGACCCTGAGGGAGGAGTCGCTGTTAAACCACATAGAGAAGGACCATATAACAGCTCAGGTCCCAAATGGGGAGACCTACACTGAGAACTGCAAGAGCGAGCTGACTGCAGGCGAGTTTCCCTGTGAGGTCTGTGGTCAGGCCTTTAGTCAAACCTGGTTCCTGAAAGCTCACATGAAAAAGCATAGGGGGTCGTTTGATCATGGGTGCCACATTTGTGGCAGGAGATTCAAAGAGCCCTGGTTTCTCAAAAACCACATGAAGTCGCACGGCCCCAAGACTGGGAGCAAAAACAAACCAAAAAATGATTTGGAGCTCATAGCCACTATCAATGACGTGATACAGGAGGAGACGATTGTGACGGGCCTGTCTCTGTATGAAGTTTGCACCAAGTGTGGAAATCTGTTTACAAATATGGAAAGCCTGAAAGTGCATAATGCTGTTCACTACCGGGCGCAGCAGGGCACCGCTGGGGATAAAGCCGACGGCTTAATTGATGGGAGCCTAAGCTCCTCGGTAACAAAGCAGTTTTTCTTGCAGTGTCTCAATCTGAGGCCATCTGTAGGTCTGGATAGAGTTACAAGAGGACAGCCTGGGAAAAGAGTAGCTGAGCTGGATCCAGTCAGTAGCTACCAAGCTTGGCAGCTGGCCACCAAAGGAAAAGTAGTAGAGCCCTCCGAGTATGTTAAGTATGTGGGATGGGATGAGGCCTTGGCGGATGCAGATGTGACTTATGACAAGGATAAGAGAGAGTATATCCTTGTCAACCAGGAAAAGCGCAAGCGAGACCAGGACTCTCCCAGCTCTTCCAGCAACCCCAAGAAGAAGAGCTGCACCAGTGGGCGCACAGAGAAAACCGGCGGTACTGTGCCAGGGGAGAGCTGTCCACTCACCCAGGGGGAGCTGGACTACCGCCCTGCCTCGCGGCAGAGCCGGCGGGCCGCCCAGAACAAGTCCACTGAGTGCTTTGAGTGTGGGAAGATCTTCCGCACCTACCACCAAATGGTACTGCACTCCCGGGTGCACCGCAAGGAGCGGAGGAGCTGCAGCGAGGGTGGGACAGCAGCCCAGCCCGACCGCTATGGCTCCAGCAGCGAGGAAGGGGACTCGGGGTCTGTCAGTGGGCCCAGCACCCCTGGCTCCGCATCTGCCCCAGAGGACTCAGCTACCTCCGGCCTGGGGGAGGAGGGGGCTGAGGAGAGCTCGGAGGAGGGAGCAGCCAACCCCTCTCTAGGTAAGATTGCTCCCACCTTTGACCTGCTTGTTGTTGCCTGTTTCTCTATCTCCTGGTGCGGGGCATGGCGATGAGCAGAGGGAGAGATGTGTGAAAGCACGTGAGACGTTCAGAGGCAGCATGGATGGGGTCCCGTGCCTGCTGAGCGCTGCTGGTTGACTCAGCATGGCAACTTGTTTCTTGTGCAGGTAATGAAAGCGATATCAGAGGATGTCTTCAGAAGGTGCAGGTGAACTTGTATTTCAATGAAGGACACCTGAGAAGTATCTTAGTTGCCTATAACAAAACTGTAGGGCAGGGTAGTGTCTTCCCTGGACATCTTAGGGGATGTTTTTCTGCAATTTATGGGTGTACTGTGCATGGTTCTGCCTGTAAAGGGTGCAGGTGTAGCAAGGGCACTGCCTGTGTGCTGTAGCCCCAAAGCATGTAAATTTGTTAATCGCCAGCAGGAGAGGCGTCTCTCTCCTTTTCTCTGCTTCCCTTCCCAAACTGTGTTTATAACTCCAAAGGCTATAATTAATCTCTCTGGATTAAAGCGGTCCTTTGAGCCCAATACTACTAAATGGAAAAAAATTATTCTCCAAATAGCAGCAAAGTAAATATTTAAAAGAACACCATTAAGCACTTTTGTATCTTTTTTTTTAAATACTTTTTTTTGTTATTCACTGTTCTTTGTTTGTAGTATCCTTTTAGAAATATGAGATTAACCATTCTTTCCTTACTAAACTTGCACTCCATTTTTTGTTTGTTTTCAGTTTGGCAAATAATAACTTTTTCTTCTCATTTTCATTCCTTTTGTTGTGAAGGACATAAGTTATCTCTGGAGTTAAACTAATTTTCAAGACCATCGTGGATGAAGTAATCTGCACCATTGTGGAAGAGGATGGGTTTACTCAGTTAGTTGTGTTCTTTCAGGGTTTTACATGATGTTAGGCTTTCTCCACTGTCTACAGACCCCACAGCAGCAAAGCAACATTTTCCAGAATTGTGTATTAATAGTTACATGTTTTTCATAAAGTTTTGAAGTATGTTGGCTATATTTGTTTTTTTGTCATTAAACTTCTTTTGTGAAAGTCCCATGGTTTTAGGACAACTAAAGTTGGGGCTGACACTGCTTGGCAATATAACTTTCAGAATGTAAGGTGCAGAGGGAAGAGAACTCGAAAGGATTGAAATTGTAAAAATTAAACTCATCTGTTTGTCCTTAAACTTAAAAGAACGGTCCTAAACTTGGTTTTTCTACAACTTGGATCAAGTCTCCGATGGACAAATTGGGTGCATACTAGAACAGAAATGTAAATTAAACTAAGAACTCCACTTTTTTTTTTTTAATATTTTCTTGCCCTTTCCATAAACTGCAACTCTAAGAGAAGTCCTAGTGACAAGCTGACTTAAATATTTTTGCTATGATTACTTGCCCGTTTGAAAAACTCAAAATTTGGCTTTCCCATCTGCTGTTGGAGTTTGGACACTTATGGTTCCTTATAGGAGCATACGTACGTACTTTATGTGAAAATCCATCAGCTGCTGGTACAGTTGACATGAGATACAGTGATAAAACTGCAGCCTTGTCTAGAGTTAAATGGGGCTGCCATGTTTTACTGGTGTAATGTACAGCACCCTTATGGAAGCTGCTGTGGTGGAAAACCATTTCTCTGGAGACTGGCTGGAAACACCAAAATGCTTTTTTCACATGATGTTCAAATATGAAAGCTGTTCTTATGCACTCTCCGTATTAAGCACTTGATTTTGAACATGAGGAGCCGTCTCATCTCTCTGCCTGTCCTGCTTCTTGCCTCAGCTCAAGCTCTGAGCCCTTGTTGCAGGAGTGAAAGAGAGTTAAAGTCACACAGCACTGTTTCCCTCACAGGAATTAAGGTGACTGGCTTAACCAGTGTCACTAGCCAACACCTGGAAACTTGTTTCTTTGGGTGCCAAATTGGTCATCTTTCACTGTAAAGAAGCAGCGAACTGATGGGCCTAAATAAAAGTGCATCTTGGAAAAGAGATTTGTTTGCATTGATGGGGTGGCTGCTGCATTTTATATTTGCCAACATCACAGCTGAAGAGGTGATCGGTTAGTTAATTGCCTAATAAGAACCATTTTAATCCTATGACAAAGAGAAATGTTACCCTTGCTTCTTAATAGAGTTTATTTAAATAAAACCACTGTGTTAATGAAGTGAACATTTTTTACAAGTGACAGATATTTTGGATTCCAAAGAAAGTTGTTTTTTTGGTTTTTCTTTTTTTATTATTTTTTTTGTTTGTTTGTTTAAAGAGTTTTCATAGGTCAATATTCAAGACTTAAGTTTCTCAGTTTTCTCTTTTTGGTATGCAGATTTACTGACACTGCCCTTATATTGTTTTCTGAGCAACTGGGGTCCTTTTGTCCAGCAGACTGTAGAATTAGAATTTTACTCTTCTGCAGATTGCTGCTTTAACCTGAGAGGCTTTCTTTTTCTCCCCTACAAACAGAAATTTAAGGTGTACAGAATATAGGCCAAATTCTGCCCTTATGTGTGCTCCTTCTAAAATCAGATGTTCTCGTATGGCCTTGAAGCACATTTTGTCCTAGAAGTGCTGTGGTTTGGTATCCTCTGCTGCGGCTTTTGTAGTTATTCTTGTCAGTGAAGCTTTTCCTTCAAGAGCTGCACTCCAGCCCCATAGACAGCATCCCTCACCAGTGCAGGTGGGCAAGCTGCACTCTTTGGTTTGTGCTCCTGATGGTATTATTTTTACTCAGGCTGTGGTTAGGAAAATCTTGTGCTAGCCATAAGGTTATATAATAACTTTTGTTTTTTTACCTTCATACCTTTACTTCCCCCTCCCCCCTACCCCCCACACTTTGACACATTGCTGAGTTATCCTGGGTCAGAAAAGGGCCTTGAGACTGCCAAGTACTGAATGGTGTGGTGTTGACTCAGCTGAAAGTACTTCTTTGTGCATTTAATTCTTAATAATCTGAATAGTCCTGTTGACACATGGTGTTTTGCAGCAGGGAAGCTGGCAGTGCACCTCTGTGGGCACTGAGGGCCAACAGATGTTGAGGCTTAGGGTGAGTGGGGCTGGGAAGTACTGATAGGGCTTATTGGAAGAAGAGCAAGAGTTGCACCTTGCATGTGAAATGGGATTGAGAGCCTCCAGGGTAGGCACTTCTTTGTACACATTACACATTAGTAATTTGTCTCTGCTGTGTATGTAGAGTAACATAATGATTTATCAGGCATGGGAGTAGTGTTTGCAAACCCAGTTTATCAACTGCCAGGAAGTAAACTAGCTCGTTACAAAATGCTTTCTATCTTGTTGGAAGGAGGGTAAAAATTAGTTTTCTAGAGTCATGTAGGCGGTGTACTGCATGCTACCTGGCATACAAAGATACATGCATGATATATATATATATATATATGCTTCTTGTGACAGCCATGTGGGGAAAGGTGTCTCGGAGCATATCCGTTCTTCTAAGAGCAGCCTTTAAATATTTCCTAGGTCTTCCTGCCCCAGATGAGTCTTTGTTTTTATTTGGCATTCAAGCCACCAGCGAACTGTACCTGAATTTCCACTAAGTTGTGTCCATAGCTGTGTGAACTGCCTGTGAGTTGTTGCTCAGCGCTTGCCCAACCTGAAGCTTTTTTTTTTGTGATTTTCATTTTTAACTAAAAAAACCCCACCAGAGTTATGACTGAGAGAGTAGAGGAGGATTATGCATGTGTTGATAAAATTGGAAGGGAAAATACTCTAGTTTTTAAATCTGACAGCTTCTCAACTAAAATGTAGTTTTAGGTGTGCCAAATAAATAATTTAGCCTGTATGCATTTGGTGATCAGTATTTTTAAGTCTCAGCAGTGGGCCCCCTCATTGTCACGGTGCGTTTAGCAGTGAGGGTGTTACAGTTTGTTACATTAGGCACTATGAACTGTTCAGTCCTGGAATGAAGAAGGAAGTATAATTTTTGAGGCTGTGACTGCTGCTGGCAGGTGGGAACATGAAGAAAAGAAGTGAAAACGATTTAAATATCACTTGGCACTCAGCAAGCGTGTAGTAAGAGCAAAGGCCTGTGATACTCCAGTCAGTAAGGGAGTGCCATAAAGGTGGTACTTCTTGTATTGTAAGTGCCAGATAAGGCAGGAAGTAAAGGTTAAAAATAATCTAGGGAGGAGGAAAAAGAAAAGGTTTGTTATGTAGGAATAAAGGAGAGAAGTGCTGCTGCTTCTCGCCTGACCTTGTCAGGGAAGGACGGCTGGGAAAGGAGGTGTTGCACCTTAGAGGGAATGCTGCTTCCCCTGAAAACCATCTCCTCCATTTTCTTTCCTTTCTCTCCTGTCTCTTCTCTCCCTTTTCTTTTCCATTTTTTCCCTTTTGTCAGACTCCTCTGGATTTTTTAAATGCTTTAAGGAGAGATTGATTCACTCTTACTCAACACATGCTGTTTTTATTACGCTGGCTGATGCACGCAGGGGCTGACAGCAGGGGAGAACTGTTGCGCTAGGCCCTGTATGAACACAACTTTAGGCCCAAGGAGCTCGTAGTCTGACTGGATGAGGCAGACACGAGTCGCTGGACTGCACAGAATATAAAAAAAAACAATGAATGCAAAACGGTGTGTGTGTGTGGCTACATTTGGCTTGTTGCAGGAATTACCGGTGGTAGGTGGGACTTGCTCAGAAGAAGATGAGCTCCATGGAGGGGTGAGACAAGAGATGGGAGTAGGGTGCAAGGAGGAGATAAAGGGGGATGGAAGAAGGCAGAGAGGAGCTGGAGGTCTCGTGGGTGAGGAGACCTCGATGAAGGGAGCTGTGCTATGTGATGAGGTTTTGAAGAGGAGGGGATGCTGAAAAGAGGTGTTGAATGTTGTTGGGGTTCAAACCCTCCAAGGCAGTGCCAGGACTTGCATGTCATCCTGCAGTTGGAGGTGGGTAACTCCAAGAGGATTTGTATGTGAAAACCAGAAGGTCTGGAGCAGTCACACGAATGGGAGACAGGAGCAGGAGCTTGCCTTGTCCACACCTGCCAGTGGACCTACCAGCTTGTTAGTGATCTGCTAAGAAGTCTGAACTCTCAGGTCCTTCCTTGGTTTAAGTGTAAGGAGAAAAAAAAAAATTAAGAGGAGCAGTGCCTGGTTTTGAAGCTCTTTGTTTGTGTTAGAAATCTGTAAGATTCTTAGAGATTAATGATTCTTAGAAATCAATGGCCAGACAGTGATTTAGTATCTTTATTAGTAAATTGAAGAAGAGATAGCTGCATGCAAATTGCTTACAGGTTATACAAACTGTGTAACACATACCATTTATCCTAGGCATGTTATAAAAAAATCCTGTATGTAAATTGCGATGCTTGAATAGAAACTTAATGAAATTAGTAAGTTTTGTGAAAGAAGAAGAGTAGGAGACATTTATGAAGCATAAATTTGGACTTTGTTTTGCTCAGTTATAACAAATCCAAGAGCTGGAACTTCAATGAAAAGTACCTAATTTCATCAGGCTTTTGATTTAAAATAAATCAAAAGTACAAATTGTCTAGAGCTGCTTTAATTTCCCAGTAAAATGGCAAGGCTGTAATTTGGGGAAGGAGAGGAACAGAAAGAATAAAACAGCTAAGCAAGTGAAAACAAAAAAATAAAAATGTATAGTAACTCCAAAGAAGAGAGAGAGATAGTCCTAGTAAATGTTTTCTGTTGCAAAAGTGAGTGCAGGAGACACAGCTACCAGTATTCAGTACTTCATTGTTCCGCTTATATGAAAAAAAATGTTCCTCTGTGTGCAAGGGAAGTCCTCTCCACTATTTGAAAAATCAAACATTTTTACTTGATGTCTTAATCAAATAATTACACTTTAGATACTTCTCATGCCAGACTCTCACTTACTATAAATGCCACTGAAGACAGTGCTGTTGGGACATTTTACGTCAAATTAAGATCTTGTTCTGTACATCCAGTCTCAAGTATGTTGAAGTTATTTAGCGTCTTTCTTTTGGAGAATAAACATACAACAATTTGGAGAATGTCTCCATGCTGGACAACTGGTAACTACTTCCACAGGCTTCCAAGAAGTGAGGTGGTTTTGAGGAAGAGCAGTGTCTCGTTGGCTTCTGCTAGATCCCTACCAAGAATGTTAGATCCCTACCAGGTAGATAAAAATGTTACACTGTAATTACGCACTTCACCAGTTGGTTTTTTTTTTTTTTGGCATTGCTAAGGAGTGGTTGTTGGAATATAAAATACCCTCAACTTTTTAACCCCAGCTAATTGTTTTGGTTGTTAACACCAGTGGGATTAATGCCAGGACTTTCAAATACAGCAAAGTTGATGATTCAAATCATAGGGGAGGTTGGGCAGAAGCAAGGACCCTGTGCTTGCACAAGTAAGAACCATTAGGCATTATTTGGGACTTTGCAAAGTTTAAACTAATCCTTAAAGCAAATTTGATGGGTCAGGACTAGATCAGTTAACTAGTTTGAATGTGCCAAATAAAACCAGTCAGAAATTTCTCTTCTATATCTGCTTTGCTGTAATGCATGTAGTCCAATCCCGATGTGCATAGCAAAGCCACATGCGGTGTGGTATTTTCTCATGATCTGAGAAAAAAGTATTTGACTGGAACAGAGCAGCAATGCTTTGGGATAATGCAGTCTGTGCCCTTGAACGCTATACATTACCCTGACATCATACCAACTAAGGAACATTTAACAATTGCCCTGTAGGCATCTTGGGTAATTTCCACTGTGTTCCTGATTACCATGCTCTGCGTTACTAGGTCCTGTTTTACTCAGACTCATGTAATGTGGGTGGCCAGCAAGAGTGTTAAACAGTAACTGAAGTTCCTCTCGCAATGGGGCAGGGTGATGAGGAACAGATAACACAGCTCAAGTCAGAACTAAGGCTTGCTGGCTGAGCTTGAGATACTTCAGTAGGGGAATGCTTCTCATGACAGAGATTGCCTTTGTTGTTGCTCAGAAATAACTTCTTTCGCAGCATTTTGAAGTTATTAATGCAACTGTTGCACTGCATTTATTCTGTGCAAACATTTCAGTGGAGGTTTTGTTTAAGTACTGAAGAATTTTGTGCAGGGTATTTTGATACAGTATGTCAAAGATAGTTCTACTGTATTTAGTTTTAATTGTTAATGTTCCTTTTTTGCAGGTAACCCTATACAATAACAAGAGACACAATTAGATGGAAGTGGTGTATAGACAGTTTGCTGTAGCTGTAGGTCTGTGATATGAGTGACCAAAGCATAGCTCAGCGTGGAAGAAAATTTGTACCAAGATGCTAAGGGAGAGAGAGGTTTACCCAGCCTTTATTTTATCTGTTAGAAAGCAAAGAAGTGAGTGTGGTTTCTTAAAGGTAGGTGACAGTAGGATAAACTTTGCCCTGAAGCTTACATGAGATGCCCAAAGCAAGAGTAGTTCTTCATATTATTTCCACAGCTTTTGGAAATGTTGTCACAAGGGCTCTTTCTAAGGATTGCTTGCATCTATGTTTAGGCCTCCCTGAATTGCCTCTCCATTCCGTGCTTACCGAAGACTAACATTTAAAAAACATTATTTCCAAGGATGTGGAAAGCCATTAGGCATCTTGGTTTCAGTTTGTGCACTCAAAAACACCGCTTTATGTTAAGTCAGTTGGATAGGGGTTCCAGTTTTCATAGCTGTCTTTTAGCTGTTCTATAGCAAGTATTATAAACATCTGCATATACGGACACCACTTGGGAATCCAGCTGCACGGTAACTCAGCTTTCTCAAAACCCTTGCTCCTTGACACCTACCCTGGCCTTGCTACCTCGTAAAAGTGAGTTTAGCAATTCTGGTGTCTCTTGGTACTGGATGTTGCTATTACATCAAGCTATAGCATGTGAAATACTGCTTTGTGACGTTTATAGTTGTAAGATCACATTGTGCAGTGCTTTTTTTTTCTATAGCAGTTTTCTGATTAGTGAGTGAGGACTCCCTTCCCCCCAGCTAGTAAAACAAGATACAGGCAATGAAAATTGCAATGGCAGTGTTTTAAATCAGATTTCCAAATATTTTGGTAGCACTGGGGCTGTATTTAGTGGGATTCTTCTGATCTGTAAACGACTGCTAACAAGGGACTTGTGTGGATGTCTTTGTTGTTAAATCTTTTTGCTGCACTTAACGTTATGGTTCACAGTTTGACTTTCATCCATTTTAAACTGAGAGACAGGTTTTCTTTGGTAATGAATTAGGTTTAACAGTAGATGCTCTCAGTGGGTATGATGGGCTAAATTAGTGGGAGCTGAAACCTGGTGGAGTCCCAGGGCTGCACAGGATATAAAAGTAATGCACAATTTGGCCTAGTGTTGGTAGGTGATTTGTTTTCTGCAGGTGCATTTTACAAATACAAGTTTTACTAGGGCACTTGACTTCACCTTATTACTTTTTAACCCAGTAGTCTCAGTCAAGCACTGGATTGCTTTAACTTGAAAGAGCTTCGCTGTAGTACCAGTCATACTGGTAAAACTCAAGAGCAATTTAGCTGCAGTCAAGGGAACAATTTACAGTTAGAGCATCAACATTTTTATTCTCAGTTTCCTCTTGATTGCCTGTAAGATTTATCAGCAGCAAACCTGGATTTTTGGGGAGATGAAAAACATATAGTGAATTTTATTGCACCTGTGGAGGAAAACTTTTGAGTTTTTCATTATAATTTTCAATGTCCTAGTCCTTGAATGAGACTTTTGGATCCTTGTTGCACTGGATGTGTGACTGCTACTATGCAGTATTTTGTGACTGACACCTAGACATTATTTTCAATGCCCAGAATGGATTTGTAAATGTGTAATTTGTGGTGAATTTGTTTTCCTTGTTTATAGACAGCATGGGTTTGAACTGGCAAATTGCTGAATGCTTTGGCCCTGATCCAGCAAGGCTCATAAATGCTGGCTTGACTTGAAGCATATGAGCAGCAGTCAGGTTGGGATCATTGTTAACTGCTTTGTTGAACCACTTGTCACCTGATGGCTTGAAGTTAGAGAAGAATAGAGAAACCTTTATTTTCTGTAATTGATGCTTGTGTAGATTGCATATCCTGAAGTGTACTGTAGCATACAAACTTTACACAGGATAAGACGTAGGGGAGGAGCAAGTCTCAGAATTGTCTTTTGTGGATACTCTGTTGTTAATGGATTCAGTTACGCTTTAGTGATGCTAAGGGCAAAAATCCAACATTTTGTCCTTTTAAAGTGCAAAATCTCTATTGAGAAAGTGTCCATGTGAAAGACAAAAGTACCTCTCAATTGATGCTTATTCTAACTTGAATATGGGTGCTTACTTAACGTGGATTTAGAGCATGAGATACTCCTTAGAATACTAGGGTACAGGACCCATGGGGGAAGATTTGCCCTCCTACTTTTTAGAACTTTGTTTTCCAGGTTGGTAATCTCAAACCTCAGATATGACTTCATTATCTCTGTTACTTCAAATAACAGAAAAATAAATAGCCTTTAAAATGATTTTTTGTCATATCACAGCTGTAATTATAGTGTTGTTTGGGAGCCATGAGCTAGGGATAGTTACTCCAAGTCAGATATCTTCTTTTTTTATTTTTTTCCCCCTGAAAGGATACAATATCACTGATTTATTTTATTTATTTTTTTAAGACTAAATTTGGGTTTAGTTTGTAATGTAAGACACTCCCAAACCTTGTGTTTCTTTGAGATAACAAATTCATCAGGCAGTTGAAGGCATCAGCTACACTTAACAGCACTTCAGAGGTGTGTCTTATCTCAGGATAGCATATGTCTTGTGATGTCTTACTGCTTAAATAGTGTTTGAGGCAAGCTGCTGTCAGCAAAAACTAAATATTGGGGGGGGCACAGCGATAAGGGAAAAATACAGGTTATTTCAAAACTGTGAACCTCAGGTCTTAAGGGCTTTCCCACCGCCCCACCCCCAGGACATTTTCGGTGTGTTTTAACAGTAGAGGTTGCACTCCAGTGTCATGAGGTGAAAGAGTAAGTGCAATGAATCGAGATGATAATTGGATGTAAAAGACTTTGTCTATTCCCATCCCTGCTGTACCCCAAGGTAGTGGAGGAGATGCTGCATGGGGGCTTTACCTTTTGCATGTTTTTCAAGGTGTGTAGCAGCAGTGAACCAAAGGTGTATTTTCTGTGATTTAGCCTTTATCCAGTAGATAGTAAAGACTTTTTTTTAACTAGATAATGGAGCAAATAGATCCTTCTCTTCCCTTAAAAGAGAATTCAGGAAGTACAGCTTACACTGCACATGGAACACATTAATCCTAAACCCCCTTATAATACTTTGCAGAAGTTTCTTGTTCTTATCCATGGCTGTATCCACATGCACTGCAATTTCCCAGAAACGTCTTAACCTAAGTACTGTTGAAGCCTGGAGAAGCCTTAAAAGAACAGTCAAACACAGAATGGCAAGTAAAGTTGTAACAGGAAAAAATTAATCTTTACTTGGATTGTTCTGGGACAACAAAATAGGTGCATTTAAGTGAGGATCACTTACTTGCTACTGTAGTGCTAAAGAAGTTTGACAAGGAAGCTTCAATACTGTTATTTGTGTGGAAATATGTAGTGCTGTTTTTTTCATTCGTTTATACACACAGACATGACATACGAGTTATAATTCAAACATAATCACTTAATTTTGCAAGTGAAGTTGTTAGGGTTTCATATCTGTGGTGTTATCAGCATGCAAGTGCCTAATATTAAGGCTCATAATGGAAATGAGGTGTTATTAATTAATGCATAATGTAATTTTTATGTGCTGGTAAAATTTTCTGCTAGGCTGACCTTTCTTGGACAGTTATATTAGAGCAAGTTTTGGTTTTTTTTTTTTTTTTTAATCTCTTAGGATGTATTCAGTAAGTTGAAATACTGAGTTCACTCAACTAAGGCATCATGGAAAGTACTCCTCATACAGTACTTACTTAAATTCCAGTTTTGCAACTTTCTCTGGGGCCTTCAGAAGCCAAAAGGAAAGAAACATGATACCTAGGGAGGTGAAGGTTGGAATGGGCCAAAAACGTAATGTAAGTAAAAATTCTGTCAAGCTGAAAAAGGTTTGAGAAAGACAAGGCAAAATTTCAAAGGTGTGTATGGAACTAGTATAGATTAATATATATAAATAGGAAAGAGCTGATGTGTTACTATTAGAGATGCATCCAAATGATGTAAACAGCTTCTCATGGAAGCTCATTGATACTTCCAAGCAGTCGTTGGCATATTCTGATGCCAACAGTCCTCCAGAGATCCCTGTCATAGCAGGGAGCGGAGGGCACACAAAAGTGCAAGCCGGAAATGTGTTCTTCTGCCAATAACTGCTTTATCTGTGAATTTGCTTTCTAATGTGAATATGTTTGGTCTGATACACAGTATTGAAAGTATCACGCTGCATATGCATCGTAAGATAACCAATCTACATTTCTTTTTGTTGAGGGTCTGAATTTAGAGTGAGACAAAGTACAGTTTCCTGACATATCTCAGCAGTGTTGTGGGCAAACCAGGCACTTGGTCTGGGTGCTGCCGAGAGCTGGCGGTGGATGGGACCTAGCTGGGGGCATTTCCTTTTGATCCAGCTCGTTGTGACAATCACACGGTTGTGAACTGGAAGAAGTGATAGAAGCGTTTGTCTTGAAGGGGTTCATCTGGATTCAGGCTCTTGGCAGCTGCAAACATAGCTGGTTTGTGTAGGAATGGCGGTAGCAAATGGGAGCCTTCTTAGCAGCCTTGGAGAAAAGCTGAATCAATGGCATAAGGAAGTAAGCTGGAGGTAAGCATGTTATGTTTGTGTAAGCGGTGTCATGACATTAGCTTACTACCAGGAGAAGGGCCACGAGGATGGCTGAGGCCTGGAGCAGCACGTGCCAGGAAGGTTGGCACGATGTGGGGAGTCGGCCTGTGCAGGCACAGCTGGCACTCGAAAAACCAGTATTCTTTAAAGAGAGGAAATGAGTGGCCGCAGAGTGCATGTGGAGGGAAAGCGGAGCACCAAGGAAGCAGGCGCTGTGGCTGAGCGTCATCCTGTTCACGTCAGGGCGTGGGAGTGCATTGGGGCGGGAGGTGACACAGTGCCCCTGCCACAACACTGCGTTGGCAGTCCTAGTGCTTGCAGCTGTGCACGGCGGCAGAGCACGTGAAAGAAAAATGGGTAAAAGTTTCTTTCAGGTCCTGAGAAGAGCAGAAACTGAAAAGGGAACGAGAAGTGATAACAGCAAAGCATACATAGGAGGGATTCCATTTTGATATGTTGTGTGTCTTTGTCTTTCACCTGGTAAATCACAAGGATGACTCTGTTCCTTTGTACCTTTTCATCTGAGTGCTTGAGTGTCCTGAGGTAATAATTATGTTTGGAGAAATACTTTGCAAAAAGACATTTGCAGTTCCACTACATGTTTCACTTTCCTGGTGTGTGGGGAAAGGAATAAATATGTTTTTATCAAAAGTGTCATTGAATGGGAAGATTCAAAATGATAAAGTGCCAGACTTTGAAAACATGACTGTTAAAACTGGTGTGGCTGGACCTCTCTGCTTAAACCTGGGGTGTCATTTCAAAGGCACAAGAGCCAGATTTATAACTTGCCCCAGATGTTCAGATTCAGTGGAGCAATCACACATAGTGTTTTGAACAAAGTTGCCTATACCCTAATAAGGGGTATTTTATGAATAATACTGTAATTCCAGATGCCTTTCTCTGCCTATATTTTCACACAAATAAATGGGCACCAGTGGCAAGCACTGTGTTTGTCAACCCAGCTTCAAAGTCTTAATGTGGTGTTTTCTTGTTACAGATACTTGGAAGTACTTGCTATGTTTCTTTCTTTTAATGAAATTATTAGCTTTCTGAGAGCTAAGGTTGCATGTAGGATTCATAATCAGTTTTGCTTATATGGAATATTTCATTTTCTGCCTTTCTTTCATTTTGGGGGCATTTGTATAGTAACAGAACTTCCATTAACTCCTGCTGTTTATTCCTTTTCTCTTAAGCTATAGCCCTTTGTTGCAGCATTGCAGTGTTGACCCTGGAACCAATTACTGTGCATAATAACTAGAAGATGATGAGGCTTATTCTGTAGCCATTGTTTTCCGGTAGCCTTGGTGTACGTAAGTCTCTCGTAGTACATGGAGCAGTAGGATAAATCTGTTTAAGAACTTTGTAACACTACCTGGCCAAAAACAACAGTAAAAGCAATACGGGAGAAAATAGGCTCCTTTGACGATCTCGTTTTACAGTCTCGAGAGTGCAGCTGGGAAGTCTGCAGCATTCTTCCTGCATTGAGAGAGTTGGGATGTTCTCCATTAGTTTTGATGTCTGTGTCTTCCCTGGAATTGAGTGCATGTGCAAATACTCTGCAGATGTTGTATGAAAGCTTAATTGCTCCTCTCTTTACTTTAGGCTGTGGTGCTGATCTGTTTTGACCCACACCCCCCACCCCAAAAGGTTTTTCCTGAGAAGAGAAGGGAAACTATTTTCCCATTCTACCCTTACTCAGGGGTTAATTATATTCTGAATTATATTGTGCACTGTGACTGTACCTCAGCAAAAGCTGAATGGAAAAACAAGGCTCTTTTGACAAAAAGGCGGAAGTTTTTAGGCTAGCTTAGATTTTAGAATGAGAAGTCCTTACCAGTTTCAGCCAAATCCCACCCTGAGGTTACATTTCATTCATGCACTTCGATTCTGAGGGAGCTTAAATCTCTCTGCTATTCCCTCATGTCTGGTTGCTGGTCGTTGACAGCCAGCTTGCTTAAATTGTCACAGGTGAAACTGTAAGCAGCTAGCAGGAACTGAAGAAACATGGGTAATCCCACTTAGGAAATCCCCTAGTAGCTTGGTGCTCACTTGAAGCAGAAGACCAGAAATAACAGTTAGTGGCAGTTAGAAAAACGGAAGGAAAAAAATTTTAGCTCATGATTCAAAATTAAAGAGAGATTCTCTGCTCTAATTTTGGGGTTCACATGTATTATCGCAGCTCTTCTCATAGGGTCTTCTGTCTTCGGTATCTGGACTCCTGAAACCAATTAAGAAATCACTTAATTACGCTTTTAAAACTAATAATCTGCTTTG
Source organism: Pterocles gutturalis (assembly GCF_000699245.1). NCBI lineage: Eukaryota > Metazoa > Chordata > Aves > Pterocliformes > Pteroclidae > Pterocles > Pterocles gutturalis. The sequence goes on from NW_010131111.1 coordinate 55,732, forward strand.
GTCCTACGATGCCAAGATATGCAGTAGGTTTGGATAAACACATTTATTTTTATTTTGCTGTATTTATTTCTGTGTTTGCCATTGTGTCCATTGACTTTTCATGCTTTCACAATTGCCAGTATAATCCTTCCCCTCTTTTAAACACCTGCTCTAATACAACAAAATGAAACAAGCCATTCTTTCAAGATATGAGACCTGACTTGTTTATATTTTCAGATGAGAAATAACAAAACATCTCAATTTTTATGATCAAATATAAAATGGATGTTTTTTTTTTAGTCATGTAGATCATAAGGTAATGAGATTGCCAAAGTCAGCTTCTAAGCTAACATGGCTTGTAACATGTTTGTGGAAGAAGATTAATTGAGCAGATTGGAGACAATTTTGGTGTTGCGGGTTTGTGGTTTTTTTTCCTCCCGGAAGTGGAGCTTCCTGTCCCTCTCTGGAAAAATTGGAAGGTTTTTTTTTTGGGGGGGGAGGGGGCAAGAAATACATGAAATGCATTATTTCACATGCCATTTAAAAGACATATTTAACAACCCTTTCTTGTCCATCAGCTCTATTGGTTAAAAATAGTATTTATTTTTCTTGTTTTTTTTGAGGAAAGAGATTGCATTTTCACAGAATTATAGATATGATTTTTTTCAATTAGAAAGAAGCTGTGTGACAATGTCACAGAATAATTTTCAAGTGGAATGCTTGTCAAAGTCCCCAAGGGAAAAGTGAAAGAAAACTTTAAACAGGGATCAAAGCAAAGAGTTAAGTAGTAGATAATAGTATATCTGAGAACTATGAAAGTGTTTATGACCAAAATCTTCCAGCAGGATTTTCCACTGAGTGTTACTATTTTCAAACATACAGCTGTGTCTAATTATCTAAAGCTGCTGTATGATGCAGTTAATGTTATGTGCCTGAAGAGACAGGTAACAGGGCAGGTGACCGTGTGTGTGAACAAATAACCTAATGTGTGCATGCAGTGTGTGCATACAAATGCATGAGGAACAGATTTAGATGTTCACAAACCTTTGGAAGCCCACCTTGTGGGCCAGTATCATCTATTGCACCCAGTGTGGACACATATGTGAAAGTCGCGTGAGAAAACAGCAGAGAGATAGCCAGTCATGGGAGCATAGTGTTTAAAGTTCAGGGAAAGCATTTCTAGATTCAGTTTCAAGCCATAAATAAAAAACATTCCGGCAAATAGTTACTGCAAAATAAGAGGCATTTTTTTAGTAACTTTTAAAAATTTCTGAACAGCTGATGCCATGACCTTGTATTCTCTGTTACTTATGCAAATGTGTTACTTGCTAGTTGTGAAAATGGCTGCCTGCTTGTGTATATGTTATTTTAGAATCACTTATAAGTCATCAGCTGCATTTTTCCCTAAAAGCTTAATAAAAATATAAAAGATGGAAAAGACAGCATCTATTTATTAATAACTAGATATTAAATTCTTTAAAAGCTTTAAACATTCAAATCATTTGTGAGAAACAAAAAGACTGGAAAAGCTTTCCCAAATAATGTCATCAAACCTTCTTTCTATACAAGGTTTATATTTCAGATCTAAGCCTAACTAAAAGGAACAGAAATATACGATCATCACATATTAATAAATGACTGCCTTCTGATTGTGCAGTAATTTTACTAGGCCTTCTTTAAGGTGCAATTAGTTTTTTCCTACATTATGAAGTTAATTTGAGCTTTAGATCTTGTATTTTGCTCAGACGTTGCAAGGCAAAGCTAATCTTCATAATGGATTTACTAAATGTTGCTGTTTGCATTTGTCTGTCCACATCACATATTGCACGGGCCTTTTCACTTTGTAACTAGCTGTGCAATTATGTGGAAGCAACAGAGTTAAGTTACTGATAAATTCTTTGTGTGCCATAAAATCTTTTTTCCCCACTGTCTTTCCTTTTTCCCACCCTGCCACCATACCAAGGGCTCAGCCAATTCAGCTGTAAATTTCTTGGTGAAAACTGTTCAGTCTCTTCAACTATCCTGTTGCCAAAATGGTGTTTCAAACCGGGTTCATCCACTTGCCTGGAAGTCTGTATCTGTAAGGCTCAGGAGTGGAATACCTGAAAATCCACCCCATCAAAAGCAACCACCAACTGTACATGTGTAAGGCGTCTGCAGCCTGAGTGCTACATGCAAGCCATTGTACAAGAGCATGGTATGAGAAAAATATTTTAAAGTGAAGATGGGAGCAGGATTGGGTTTTGCTATTTATATGAAGGATGAGAGAAGGGGTTCTGCCGTTTTGTTGAGGCAGGATGTTAACTAGTTTCTGGTCAAAAAGTGGCACCGTGGAGTCGGTGGAAATGACAAGTGGGAGGTTGAAAGAAGTCAAGTACTAAACCAGTATTACTGTTCTTGGAGTTCACAAGACCAAAGTGTAAAACTTGGTCAAAATAAACAAAATTTATCTCCTGCTAGGAAAAAGTGGAGATGTGAACAAAGCCTTCTTCAGGCCGGTTTCCTGGTAGGCTGAGCTGGAAAGAGGATGGCTTTTGGCAAGGAAAGTCTGAGTTTGGCAAAAAAGACTGTAACGTTTTTTGCTTCTGTCAGACATAAGCCTAAGAATTGTGCTCTCTATAGAACATATAATACTAATTTGTCAAAGCCCTAACAGTTTTTTTGACAGTCTTTGTACTTCCAATATACCCTGGCCTGTCTTACATGCAACAAGAATGCCTTAAGGCTGGTGTCTAGACAGGGCCCTGTATTTCTGCAGAGGGAATTAAAACCAAGCTCTGATGTCCCTAAATTTGCAGAGAGATCTTTCTTTTGACTACCTGCCTCTCATATTTAGTGAAAAAAAAATGTTACATCTCTGTTGCTTCCTGGGATGTGTGAGGATAAGGAAGGTGTTTCAGGTGTTGCTCGTCAAAGGATGTACTATATTGTGGCTTGTTTGAATGCTGCTGATGAGCTGCTCCTAGAAGGAGGAGTGAACAGTGGGGCTGCTGTTCTTAGACAATCCCATTCAATGTCTCAGGCTGTCATTGTAGTAAAGGATTATTCTGACATTATAAACCATACAAAGAAGGCTTAGTGAGCTTGACCTTCTTAGATCTCAGATGAAATTATGATCTGTTTTGCACCCTGCAGTATGGACTTACGGAGTCTGAGATGGTGTTTCTTCAGTTTAGTCATGGCGAACTATAGATAAATTGCCCTATCTTACAAGGCAGTAGTTAGTAGGACTGTAGCTTCTTCTTTGGTGTATTAATCTTGCTCTGTGTTTTAAAGGTGTGCTGCCATTTGCTACCGTAGGAATTAATGCCATCGGTGGAGTAAGTTACTTGTGTAATGGCTGTGCCAGGTCGTGTTGCAAGTCTTAGTTCCTCAGGTGTCCAGTGCAGTTTGTAAATACAGCTCTTCATGGTTTATTATTTATTTAGAAATAGCATCAAAAGCTTGCTTCATAATGGTAAGGCTCTTTGTTCTTTGATGGTAGGTTCAAAGTCAATTTATCAGGAAGATGCATACTAGATGCTCAATGCAAAGTATGTAAGGGAATGTGAGGCAAATGTGCTTCTCAGCCTTCAACTCAAACAACCAAGCTTTTAAGAGATTTAAGACTGAAGCCTCAAGTTCAGATTTATTATTACTATTTTATTATTTACAGTAAATCGTGCAAAATAGGTAGATATGAAATGCTGTTTTGCTGCTTCACAAAGGATGGTGCCTTGGGTCTCAGAAGAATTCAGTTTTTGTTTGTAGATAAATCTGCATTCCATCATTTCTGCTTGCATCATTGAAAATAGTTCCCTATAGTGCCCCTCCATCCTTCATCTGGAGTGCTCTTTGCTGTTGGTGAACGGCAGGTTTAGAGTTTTGAATAGGCTAGGACTCAAATGGGTAACCTCTATCAATTATTCATGATTGATCTCAGAGTAGCCACTGTTCAGCACTGACAACATTCATACCTTTCTACTGTAATATGAACTGTAAATGATATTGTGATTGATAGACTACAGATGACCTTTGGTCATCTTTATTAATTCCCGTTGCTGGGTTCTGTAACCTGTTTTTCGTTGCTTATGCCATGGAGCCCTGCATTTTTAAAAAAACTCAGCTGTCCAGAGCTCAGGGAGGCTCTGAATTTACTGATTATTGTCTCTTTATATTGTTTGGACCAGTTCTCCTTTAAGTTTAATAGTTGTATCATCAGTGACTTCAGC
>NW_010131111.1:59937-62491 GCF_000699245.1 Pterocles gutturalis
CTTTTTGTGCATATTTAGAATAATATTAAGTGAATGAAATAAAATGTGGTTAGGGGATTCTGTGCTGCGGCCAATGGTGAGTAGAGCTGTGGGGAGTTCTTCAACAAAAGCAGAGAAAAGAAGAGGTGTTTGCCCTTTGCTCATGGCCTCCTATTTGTGTGGTTGGTTAATACAAAGAAACAGATTGAAACAATACGAGGGTTGACATGTTTTGCTTTCTACTTGTATGCATAAGGGAGCTGCATTGTATGATCATACATTACATATACTGTGCTGTGAAGAGCCTCAGCTGCAAATTCAGCATTACAGAATAAGCTGAAGTTTAAGAGAATTTAAATCTGTTTACCCAGTGTCCTACTGGAGAAGTGTTTCCTAAAGTCCAAAATCAGAAAAGACTCTTTAATTTTACATTTGTTTTGCTTATAGACTACGTTGCTTATAAGCACAAGCAGGTTTTCTTTCTAATTTGTTTGAGAATATGCTGTAGGTGCAGACCTGCAGAGACTTAGTTCTGCATTTGAATGTGCTGCTTACTGGAGTTCACATGAAGGGCATCTTTAGAATATAGGAATAAAATTCAGCCAGACTTGGCCCCTGTACTGGAAGACAGAAGGGGATGAGGGGCAGTCTTAGTCGGTGACAATAGCCAAAAGTAATCCACAATTGGAAGATGAGCAAGAAACATCTCTTTTGCAGGAGACCTAGGTGCACTCTGTGTTGCAGGCTCTGCCAGCAGAATTGTCCGTGTTAGGCTTTATAGCGATGTCACACTGTGACCAGTATAGATCTGGTTGAAGGGACCCCTAGTGCGGATGCAAGAATGTCAGCCAAGTGGCACTTTTAACCAGGTTTTGTGTAGAAGAAGGGGACTTTGGCTGTAACGACACAAATAGCAGCCTTGCTGGGATATCTGCATCCATGCTGACAATCCTGTGGATGTCTGGTTTTGGCTCCTGGCACAGATGTAGCCTTGGGACTCTCGGCGTGAGGATCCTTGCAGTGACACCTCAGCCGCTCTCCCCATCAGACCTGTAAGGCAGGGCTTCTTGGTGAGGGATGATGGGGTGGCAGTGGCTTGCTTTGCAGTAAGAGCTATGCCACTGCTCTGTTGTGGGCAAGGGTGCTGTTGTACTTGGTGCTTGCACAAGAAGGGAACAAAAGGTATTTGGAAACCCTGCCACCTGTGCTCACAAAGTCGCTTCAGTCGCAGGCATTAAACCAGGAAATCTCTTTCTTTCAGCTTCCTTCTAGGGAAATTGCTGTACGCGCTGCAGCAGGCTGAACCCGATATGTTAGGTTACCAAGCAGTCCTGAATCCTGATCTGGCTGCCATGCCTCCCACAGAAGCCCTGGAACTCCAGGCACTTCTCCCCAGGCAACGTTGGTCCTCATGCTCTGCTCCCTTGTGTTCCTGGTGGGTCTCTAGCTGAAAGTAAGGGTGTTTTCCACTCACCGGTCCGCCTTAACAGAGCATTACTGGCCAACATATTTTGTTGATCAGTGTGGTTCCAACTCTTCAGTAATATGTAGACTAACCAGATGGAGGCTTGTACCTCTTGTGATTGTAAAATTAACCAGAATCATTGATAGTTATGAGAGTGATGATGGAAACCCAGGTGCTGTCAGAACAATGTGCTTTGAGGCATGTTTAAATCTGTTAGGACAATATTTCATGTTGGTGCATGCTCAGTACAGAATTCAACAACATGGCAAAGAGCGTCCTCCTTGCTCTCAGCTGTGAGGGTGGATAAGGGATGAAGACTAATTGCTACCGATTCTGACTCAGCAAAGAAGGGGCAGGTCCCACTGTGTTCAGAGCCACATCCAGGAAGTCTTAGTCAACAGGTCCAGGTGTCCGTATTTTTAGGTCTTGTTTGTTTTGGTTTTTTAGTAGGTCAAAATGGGATTTTCTAATTCACTGAATAAAAGGGAGTTTTTTAATTGGAACCTAGTGTAAGAACTTCCAGGGAATCGGTGAGAAATTTGTAGAAGCAGCTGGAAATAACAGTGGAGAAGGCAGTGCCATCTCTATTCTCTTCCTGCCACACAGCTCACAGACGTACTGTAGATCCCTGTTCATTTACGTCAGTGACTAAAGGACCTATTTAAATGAATGAACTCCATGAATTAATAAGTGCAGGGCACGGGGTGGTGGGGAAGAAACCTGCATTACAAAAGGTACTTTGTTCTTAGATGTTGAGCTCCAGAGTTCGGTTTGATATTTCATAACATAGCACTGGCTGCCGTTTGCTGTATTTCATAATACACTGCTAGTAACATGAGATCGCACCACAGATTCCTTCTGTTAAATAGTTATTCAGACATGTTGCCAGCAGCTTTTTGCTTGCATGTGAATTATTATGTGTTTGAATTAGCAAAATGTGGATTAGCAGAGTTTTTGCTTCACTAGTGGTACAGGAGACACTTTAGCCATTTGGTCATCAGCTACAGTCATTCTGTGTTTGACTTTCTCAAAATAATGCCTGCCAGTGCCTCTGTAATTAAACATCTGTCAGGGTTTTCAAAATGCCTTATGGGTTTTCTTTTGGGGGGG
>NW_010131111.1:62520-68438 GCF_000699245.1 Pterocles gutturalis
AAAGAGTGTGTGTGTAACAGCATAATGTACTTTGGCCCTTTTTTGCAGGAGGGCAAACTTAGGAGATCAAGCAGCTTTCTTCTCCATTTTGGCTGATGCAAATAAGCAGTAAATTTATTGAGACATCCGGCGCAAAAACTGGCGCGAGAACAGAACTTTGGGCCTCGTGTGGCAGCTTGAGCAGATGGGTGCTTCTTACTATTTCTTAAAAACTGAAATGATGGGGAGATTAGGGTTTAAAAATCACAGCTTCTGTTGCATGCATTAATTAAAAGGTTTTAGTGTAATAATTTTATCTTATTGTTCTAAAGCATACAGTCAGCTACTTTTAATTTTTAAAAGTACTCAGCCCTTCTCTGGGAGCCACGGCTGTTTGTTCAGTTAAATTCCTTCTGATTAAAGCTCCCTGAATAGTCATTGCCTTCGTATACCGAGACCAGATCTGTTTTCTCCATGCTACGCTGATACTGGGGTCACTGGGAGATTTCTAAATTACAAGTTCTAACTGAAGTTGCAGCGCTTCAGGGATGCTTCACTGCCCAGCACAGTCTGATGCACCTCGAAGTACTGTTGGAGCACTTGAGGCAGTGGCTCATACATTTCTATTCCTGACTTGTTGTGCTCACAGGGGAAGCACTTGTAGCAATTTTGGTTATTCCCTATCAGGTCCAAAAAATCATCATATTTTTAATACAGAAAGAAGTTGGAACACAACCTCTGCAGTGATCTAGCAGTGCTAGTGTTTTTATTTTCAATTTCTTTTTTTTTTTTTTTAGATATGCCTGCAATAGCCTGTCCTTTATCACTTTTTCCCTGCAAAATATAAACCTGCAGATTTTTAAAATCTGAAAATGACATGCATCAAGAGTGCTGATTTAGCAACCTCTGATAGTAGAGGTGGGCCTCCTCTGGGGTCTTAGGTTGATGGGCTGTGACAACGTCACTTAAAGAAAAAGGCCCTTCTTGTAACTGTCATGCAAGTTTTATTTAAAGTTGTCAGTCTTATGGTTACGGTGGATTTGTTACTGTTTTTGCTTCTTCCAATAAAACTTGACATTCCCTGGAAGAGCCGATGTTTGTGGAAGGAACTCCTTCTGGGGAATTAACTAATTAGAAGGTCAAGCTTCTGTATTCTTCCAAAACTTGTATCCCAAGGCTGCAGTATGGTGTCAGGGCTCTTCCTTGGCAGTACTTGATAGACCCGTAGGTTAAGACTGTGTGAAGACCTGTGACCATCTGCCAAGGTGGTGATCCGGTGCTGGAGTTCAGCAAGGAAAAGGAGAAGAGCTGCCAGTCCAACAGCTTTCCTGTTTTCCCTTTAAACTGATGATCAGGAGATGTGGTGGAGATGGCATCTATTTCCAGCAATTTGCTGAAGAGCCTGTCCTGGTACCAGTTCAGGGAGTGAGTAGACAGAGGTGATTTGTCCTTTCCATCTCTGGCCAGCATCACGTGGTAAACATGGGTTTTGCCTCTGGGATATGCAGATATTGTCATCAGCTCTGGGATTGACTTAGTGATGAGTAGTAAAATGATGATGAATGCAAGTTGTGTGTCTCTCTATTTATTTACTTTTTTAATTTATTTTTTGGCCAAGCTGGAAAGTACCACTCCCAGCAGTTGGGTGCAGCACCTCACAGTAGCTGAGTTGTTCTTTGCTTTATTAAGTGCTACAGCTACCTGTAGCAAGCTATTAAGCTGTTAGGGCTGGTTGATTATCTTTAGACTGTATTGACCCATTATCATCCCATGTCTTCATGTCTTACAGGACAGGCCACACCAAATAAGGGATTTGTTAGATCCTCTTAGATGCAGGAAGGAGCTTGGTAGAAAAGATAGGTTGGCACCCACCCTCAACAAGACAATCACAATAAAAAGAGCTGTTGATAGTGCATTTCTGGCTTTGGGGGAATGGAAAAACTCCTCAGAGGGTGTTTCAAAGAGAGGTGAAACTTGTTCAGTGGTGGATCTCCATTTTGAGGATGCAGCGAGAGTCTGCAGGATGGAGAACACTAAATTGGCAAGGATTTGAGATTTGAGAAGACTGGCAGAGGGACACAGACACCCTTTACAACCCCTCCTGGTGCTCTTCAACTTGGGTTGTAAAACCCGTCAGCCTAGAATTTGGAAGCAACTTCAGCTGAGCTTATGCTGATACATTAAATTTCTCATGCTTAATTTTAAAGTGAAAGCTAGAAAAATGTCATGAAAGCTACTTAAAATCAGCCTAAGATCAAAATACACATATTTTGAAAGTACTGTTTGTAGCAGGGTGATATTATAATGTTTAAATCATTGCTTTCCACAGAAAATAATTCATTTCTTGTGATTCAGTAATGTTGTTAGACAAAGTATGGCTTTGTTTTTTGTGTTTTTTTTCAGCCTAGTAACAAGATGACTCAGATAGTAACCTGGATAATTAGGTTACATAGAAACAATTTCTATTAAATTTAGTTTTACGTATTTAACATTACAGCTTAAGTTTGCTACCAGTAGTAGTGGATCAATTTTGAACCAAAATAGGGCATGCATAAAAAATTTGGCTCCATTTTAGAGATACTTTTCTTTGTAAATACAGGAGTATAACACGGCAGTAACAATGCATTGTTTAGGTAAACAGAATGAAGAATTCTTTAGAAGAGCTGCTATGGTACTCACGTTTCTGATTTGTTTGAAAACAAGGATTGTATTTTATCACAATATTTAAAAGTACTCCATGGTGTTAAATGTTTTGCTTCTGTTGATTTCCAGGGTAAAACTTGACTTCAAGTCCAATGCTAAGCAGCAAGAAACCATCTAGCACAATGCAAGTGCCAGTGATAGGCAGCTGTATGAAATTCCTGGTAGTTTACCTGAAGTCTGAATTTTCTGTTTAGGTTGAGGGAGCATGAATTTCTTGAGCAAGAGTCACTGCCCAAAGGAAGTTTTTCAGTTTTGTGTAAGCACAAATATAATGCACTGGAAGTACAAAAATTGAGAAAAACTAAGGAGTGGTGTTCAGAGAGCTTAGGGGGAGGAGAAAGGCAAAGAGAATGTAAAGTGCTGTTTGTTTATTTTAAATATCCTTTTTTTTTTTTTTTTTTGTAATGACTGGGACTTTTTTTGCCCTACATAATTACTTAGCTTCACTGCAACTAGTTAACTTGAGTGGAAAGAAGGAATAACCAGGCTACAAACTCTGATCTAAATACACACTTGTACTAAATGACATTGACTGGATATGACAAGGAGTTATGATCAGTATGGCTACTCTCACTCCATTACATCTTCAAAAACTGGTGGTGCACCAGCTTATTAAATTCCATGTGCTGGCCAGGGCAGATGGTCAAGGAACCACAGCTGAACTTAAGCTAGAGACTTTTACATGAAGAGTTGAGTTGGGTAGAGGACAAATCTCAGTTGAAGCTAAGAGGTGCTCACTTCTGAGTAACAGTGCTTTTCTTCCAGAGGATAGACGACTCGAATCTCAGAGGGGTCAAACAAGTTTCTCATGGTCATTTATGGGACTAAAGTATGTGGTAAAACTGAAAACTGTAACCTGGAATGTCTTTGGATGCCTTTAACTACAAAACCATCCACCCTCTGAGATACAGTTTTTACTTGTGAAGCAGAGAATGAAGCAAGACAAAAGGACAGAAAGATCACTGGTGAGTAGCAAGAAAGATGCATTCTTGACATACTGGAAGGCTGCGAAGGAAGGAACTCCAGAAGGCATCTTTATGGTTTGACTAAGGCAAAACTAGGTGTAATGAGCTTTTCCACAGACTGGATAATGCAGAAGGATAGATGGGAAGATTCAAACAAGAAGGGCAAAGGAGAAAAGTATTAGGGCAAGGTCCTTTTGTGGGAACTCATCTGAGACTGAAAGGTTGACTCAGCTTTGTAGATGGTGGAAGGCACTTGCTGATGAATTCTGCATGCTCCCATAGAGGGTGGCTTTCACACCTATGACCTGAAACACAGACCACTGAAATCTAGAAACAGTGCTAAGGATTCCCTTCTCATGGGAAGCCTGCTTGCAAATCCCAAACAAGATGAAAAGAGGTACCTCATAGCTTAGAATGTCTTAATTATATATAAAAGAAAACTTGAAAGGCTCTTTCTAAAATAAAAAAGGGGGAGGGAAGGGAAACTGTTGACAGTGAGCTTGGGAAAGCCAGTATTTCTATTTCATCAACAAATACACAGAAAATTAAGACAGAGCCTTGGAAAGTCCCTGGTAAGCTCTGTGTTCATTTATGCTCTGATTGTTTTGAGGGACTTTAATTTTGTAATAATGGAAGAATTATTATGTGAATTAAACCTAAATCTTTAAAACAGGCAATTTTTTTTAGAATTTATCTTGGAAGTTACTCTTTTTGTTAAAGTTTCATAAAACGTCCCGAAACTGCGTGTTCTGACTTTGCTACTGTTGGTCGCAATTCCTGAAGTACCGAAGTACCCAAAGTTCTTTATTGCTTTAACAAACCTAGGCCTTTGTGTCAGAGATGCCTCCCCCTGAATCCTTGATTTTTTATTTTTGCTGCAAATAAAGAGTTGTCTCCATTTATCCTACTCCAGGTCTTTGTCTGAGGCTTGAAGTTGAATTCAGAGCATAAAAACTTTTTTTATTTTCCTCACTACATTTGGCAAAATCTGAAGTTTTTTATTCACATGCCCTCTCCAAATATTTTACATTTAATAACCTGTTGCTGCAGCACCTTAGCTTGTCCTCCTCTGACCATAAACCATCAGTCGAGTAGTTTAAAACTGACTTGGTTGCAGGTGTTGGATACCATCTCCATAGATACCTGCTTTCTTGAGCACATTACTACTCACTGGTTTACTTTCCTGTTAGTTGAATGTAACTGAAGCTTCTCCCACTCCTACAGCACTTTTTTAATCTGCAAGAATGTTCTCAATTAGCACTCAGCAGGCAAAGGTTTTTGCAGTTGTGAGGTGTTTGTATTTTCTTCTCTCATGTTTCTGTATTTTCCCCAGTGGCTGTGCTAGGAAGGTTGAAGCAATCCTTTCCTGCAGGGAGATGCATGTGGGCTGATTACCGTGCATCAAGAATAACTCTTCAAAAAAGAAAGACAGAGATTGGCATTACCTCATCCTACTGCTGACTGCCCAAAATCTGGCCTGCTTTGATGGAGATCTTTCTACATAGCAGGAGCAGTGAACAGAAGTCAGAACCTTTGTGTTGGAGGTTTTGTTTGTGTCGGAGGTAGAAAATGGATGCTTTTCTACCATCTGCAAGCGTGGTGCTTCCTGCAAAGTAACCTATATTAGCCTTTTGGGGTCTATTTATTTCATGGGAGTTTTGGTTTTCAAAACAGAAAAAAAGGTATAATATAGCACATTACATAGAGAAGCCTATCAAAATACTGTACATCCTGTCTCTTTGGCTGGCATTTCTCTAATTACACCCCAAATCACTGGACCAGACAGAGCTTCAGCTGGGAGAAGGTTTTTATTCTCTATTTTCGTGGTGGTTGCAAATGCTTCGACGGAGGGTGAGTTGCTCATTGTTGTTAAACATGTCGGCACACCTCAGTCCTGCGGGAAGCGGTTGTTGTTAGAGAGGATGGAGTCCCCCTCCGCCCCACAGCGCTGGCAAGGACCCCACACTTGGTCACTGGATGACTTGGGTCCCCATCCTGCAGAAGCATCGCGGCGTGAATGGTTTTGGTTATAGATGGCAGGGGAGCTCAGCTCCCAGACCCGCCTGGAGTGGGGACAAGGCAGAGTCAGGGAGGAATCCCACAGAGGGAGGCCTGCCTCTCCTGGGAGTGGTGCCCTGCATGGCGCTGCTGTCGCCTGGGGACACTTCTGTGGAGTAAGCCCCCTTTCCGGGTTGTTTTGTTTGTTTTGTTGCTGTTGTTTTTACCCCCTTCCTGAGGTGTGCCCTGGTGCATAGGACCCAACTGAGGCCA
>NW_010131112.1:0-2475 GCF_000699245.1 Pterocles gutturalis
CGCCCAAATCTCCAGCCTGTCTAGGTCTGCAATGTGTTTTAGAGGCAGCGATTCAGACGGCTGAAGGCATGCTGCTTTTCTTTTCCTGATAAACTTTGTGTGCAACATGCAGCTGGAGGGGTGGGCTGGATGGACAGGGACCTATAAACCCTTAAACCACTGCAGTTTGCAAATTCGAACCCATAATCTGCTTTATATAGCCCTGAATTGACTGGGATTAGTTTATACAGCAGCTGAAATAGAAGGATGAAAAAGAAAGCTGAAAAAAGAAAGCCTCCGAGTAGAACGGCTGAAGAGCGATACAGAGCGTGGGCGTCTCCTTTGCTGCGAAGTTGGTCGGGTCCTTTGCCTGGGTCCCCTGGATGCTGCGTGCTTGCGCATCCATCCGCTGCTACCCACGGCCCTGAAACTCTGCACGTCCTTCTGCTGGCTGATGCCTTCTGGTGGTGAGTGTTCCCAAGCTGGAGCAAAGCCTTTGAGGTGTCAAGCATCCTTCTTGGGGAAAGGGAAGCTGCTTCTGGTGGTTGGAAATACAGTTAGAAAATGCAAAATAGATTGTGTCTTAATACTGTTGTGAAAAATACTCATTTGTTTCTTTTAAATCTTTCTGCAGTACTTGCGGTTGTGGATCCCAAACTGCTCCTTAGCTCTAGGGAGTGGATCTGACCCCGTAGTAAGTGCTGTCGCTGAGGCTCTGGGAATTACAGATTATTTCAGCAGAATAGGGGGAAACCTTCCAGGTACCATATCCCATGCCTCTGTGCAGAGTTGGGTACAGGAGTTGGGCTCTTTGTATCTGTTGGTGTTGTATCTGTGTATTTACTTGTTTTCCCTCATCTTCCAACCTTTTTCTAGGTAGAAATAAATTTCTAGTGATAGATGTGTTGTAACCGTTAGATCTGTTTCACCTCTCTGGATGTAAAAGCCATGAACGTGCCAGCCCTGTCCCTTGTGTCCCCGTGAAGCTGGTGGCGTGCCACGCTGGGATTAGGCTCAGCCTGCACCTTCAGCCAGGCTTGGGCAGAAATGGGCTTATCAACTGTTGACAGATTTTCTTGGCTTAAAGCCTGGTTTCTTGGGTGTAATTGCAACACACAGCCTTTCAACGAGAAATGTTCCATCTCAAAGCGTAGCTTTGGCTTTCTTCAGCAGCGTGTTCTGGGTGGTTTCACCTGCCAACGGACAAGAAGGGAAAGGAGATTTTCTTGATAGTTCAGGAAGCAGATCCTGGCGTGCTCCCTTCATCGCATCGCCCGTGCTTTCAGATGGGGTCTGTAATGTTTGGCTTGGGTTGTGCTGCGTTTTGCTTGGCTCCTGCTTTGGTTATCTGTTACTTTTGGATATCTCTGAGGAGTTCAGAAAGATCGAAAGTTGCAGCTCTGTTGTCTTTGTGCACTAAAGTGAGGTCAGATAGATTTTTCCCCTTTCTGTAGCTTTCCTGCTGCTGTTTTGGGACTGTCCTTGGTGGGTTTTTGCTCCCTGGTGGGATTCCTTGCTTTCTGGGCTGTATTTGCTTCCCATCTTCCCTAGCTCAACATTGCCAAACCCATTGCCTTGGTTGCCTATCAGGTTCTTGCAGGACCACCAAGAAGGCTCTGATGTCATGGAAAAACCTTGTCATCACCCAGATTCTGATGTTTCATATTTATTTATAAAACCTTCTTTCTTTTTTTTCAGCTCTTTACTTTGTGGTGTATAAAAGCACAAAGTGTAAGAAGAGCTGGAAGCTTGCTTTTAGGACAAAACTCCCAATGCCATGAAGTAGTCAAGTATATGTTTCAAAAAGAGTCAAAGACCTCACGGTTCCTTTTGTGGGTACTTAGTGCTTATGAGTTGTGTGCTGCACCCCAAGATGATTTATCCAGCCTGGGATTTGCTTATCCCCATCACTGTCTATTGCCTTCCCTCCCTTGCTTCGGGAGTGGCCTTGCCATAGGATGGAGCATCCTGTGAGTAGCCTCTGAGTTAGCAGAGCTGCCTAGCTCTGTATCTGTTGGTGTTTTGTCTGTTTGTGCATCTGCTTGGTCAGATTATTTCCCTCATCTTCCAGCCTTTTTCTAGGTAGAAGTAAATTTCTGGTGATACTACCTGGATCCTTTAATAGTAACCTCACAAAGAAAATGGTAAGAAAATAGCTTTCAAATGACAAAAAGGAGGGTGAGGGAGAAAGAAATAAAAAAACCAAGTTTAATTAGACTAAAAACTGGGATAATTAACTTCTTTAAATAGATTAAGGGAACTAGGAAAGAAATCAATCAATCTAGATGAAGTAAAATCCCCAAGCACTGACCTGTAGGGTATAGAAGGCAGCAGTAAAGCTGGGTCAAGACCTTTTCGTTTCTATTGACCTATTCTAAGACCTATTTATTTTTATTCAAATGCTGCACAGTCCTCCGGTCCCCAGGGTCCCTGGACATCCATTCCCCCAGTGTCTGGCTGCTCCTTGCTGCAGGGCTCTGGTTCTGCTCTGCCTTG
>NW_010131112.1:2497-5647 GCF_000699245.1 Pterocles gutturalis
GTATTTCATAAAGCAGTGGGATGGTTTGCTCTATTCAGGGCAGTAAATATGATGAGTAGAGGTTGGATTCTTCCTTAAAAATTGGTCATACTTGGGACTTGGTGACCCTGTTTGGGTATTGGCAAGTGTCTTGTGTCCTGGTTCTGTGCTTGCTCGTGCAGAGCTGTGACAGCCGGAGTGACCCAGCCTGTGCAGGCAAGAGTCCCGGTCCCTTTACTCCTCTCCAAGTGAACAGCATCCTGATGGTCACAATCCTTTTGGACTTTTTTCCATGTTAAAAATGTGTTTGCCCAATGTGTGCCTTAGTATTTCAGAGATTCTTACAGCACTGTCGCTATCTGGTATGTTAAAACTCCGCTTTTGAGATTTCCCCTAAGGAGAAGCTTGAAAATTATATTTTTTTAAAAAATAAATCCATTATGGAGTGAAATCAGTCTGGTGGGAGTTATTTATTGCCTTGATGTTGGGGTGCTCTCTGCAGCGTCTGCCTCTCGGACGCGGAGCATCCGCAGCTGCCTGGCCCTCGGTCGGATCCTCATCCAGAAGGCGTGAACATAGGAGGGGAAAAATAGTCTTAGAGCTGCGTTGTACATGGGTCAAGTGCCACTTAAGGCTTGCTGTGCTTCAAAATGACTTCACTCGTGGTGAATGAAAGTATATTGAAGCTGAAATTTGTGCTTAGCTCAGTTTGAAGCCTAAACAAGCACATACTTCACTTCTCGCTGGGATTTTTGTAAAACAAATTCAGAACAAATGTTAGTTCTCTCCAAGCTTATTTTTGTCCGTGACCGAGAGCTCCCTTCTCTGGTAGCTATGCAGGATTGCTGCTGCTTGAGCTTTTTTCAGCTGCTCTCTTGCTAATAAAATAATTTTCCGTTCATTTGTAATGATGGACCAAGTTTGATGTATGCTCTTGGGTCATCAACACTTCTAAAAACCACAGGATGAGCCGATATCTCGCTGCAAGACCGACCATGCTGTCTCGCTTAGATGTTTGCACATAAATATTAAGTCATTTGCCTTCTTTTTCCTGTGCTATCATGCTGTTATTATAGTAATTAAAGCAATGAAGAATTGCGCCCTTAAACAATGTGCTGTAAAGCAGCGGCACTGGTTGATTTTTCTTTTTTTTTCCCCCCAAAACTCTTAGTTAAAGTTATAAATTGTCTTGGTACATAATGGACCAGTTAAGAAAAAGCCCAACCTTAAGTTCACTGAGCTGAATTGTAACGAGTGCGGTTATTTAAAATGGGAAACGCTGGCTGGACTCAAGTGGAGGAGGAGGAGGAAGGGGGCGTGAACGTGACTCAGCTCCGTGGTGAAAATTGCCATCAGATGGTGACGGGTTGGTGGCGGATGAACGCGTCCAGCTCCTGAGCAACAATCGCCGTTGGGAGCCCACGAGGGAATTTCCCCGCTGCTCAAAACAATTGTTGGCAACTGGCTTCTGCAAATGGAGGAAGAAGAAAGGATGAAACCCTTTGAACAACTTGGACATAGGGTTTTAGGGTTGGTTTTTTTTTTGTGTGTGCTGTTGCAGGGGTGAGTGTGGCCTCGTACGTCTCTAGGGTCATCCCCCATCACTTTTCCAGCCCTGTTCAGTCTTGCAGCAGGGCACTTGCACCTTTACCTGCACAGATGACAGCTGAAAACCATCGTCTTTAATTAGTGAATCTGCATGGACAGCTTGTGCTCATTATAAAAGCGCCACTTCTAGGAAATAAGTGCTAGGACAACTTGTCTGATGGTGGGCTTTCCCCTAGTCCAAAGCTGCTTTCGTTGCTGCTTGGAGGCTGTTTAATTTGGGGGGTGGAAGAGGAACGGGTGATAATGGAGATGATGAGATTACGGCAGTTTGTGCTGCTCCAACATCACGCTCCGATCCTTTGTGCTCAATGCTGGTGTGTTTTCGGTCTTGCTTTGGAGGCTGGAACTGACTGCTGAATATCTGTGCTCCTGAGGTGGGTGGGAGGAGAACTGGCCTGGTTCATGGTCTGAATTTTTTGGTGATTTACTGTTAGAGCTTCCTTGGCTTCGCCTTGCTCCTGGGGAAGGGTCTGGTGGACTCTGATTTCTGGCGCAGCCAAGGCTTGCTCTGCGGCTGTGGGTGTTTCCCTTCATTCTTCCATGCCTGGGGTTGCCAGGGTGTAGAAATATGGATGATGCTTCAAAGGGAAGCGAAGACAAATCGGTGTTTGTGAGGGATTCTGGTAGCCTCTGATGAGAGATAGCACTGAAGGGTGTGTGGGTGGCTTAACTTCTTGTTTTAACATATATGTGATTAGAGAAGTATTCTACTGATCTGAAAACAAACAGAAATATTTTGAGATAGCCATTCTAATGTTATATTTCCAGGAATACTACAGAACTCACTCTTTGGATGCCCCTTTACAAGCGAGAACCAAAGCTTACGGGCTGCCATCCTCATTTTCAGTGCAGCGAGGTCTTGTGAAACGGCGAGCTGAGCTTACTCAACCAGGAGGCGATGATGCCCTCTTTCCAGATTGCTTTTGGTAACTCTGCTGTTCAGGTTTCAGTCGTCTGAGCAAACTTTCCTCTCGCTGATTCTGCGTCTGGCTTCAACTCTTACGAAACCCGCTGCAGTTGAGTCTGGATCGCACATCAGCGTGAAATGCTTGGCTTCAGGCTCCCTGCGTGCAGGGTTCAACTTGAGGCCTTCCAGATAATGAAGCTGGCCTTGCTGGAGCTGCCTTCATGCCAAAAAGCCTGTTACGCATTGTTTGACAGTTGTTCTGCTTTGGGGGAAGCGAAACCTCAGTGCAGTTCAGCCCTCGCGACACAGGGTGGCGGTGCCACTTAAAGGTCTGGTGGCCCGAAGGCTGGGATCATCTCGGGTTTTGGTTTGCTGTCTTTAGAGTTGTGTCCCTTTGGTGGCTCTGAGTTACCTTGGTCTGGGTGTGTCCGCTTCTTCCAAAGCCCCTGCTGCTGTGCTCCGAAAGCCACAAGGAACCGAGCTGGCATTTTGTAGAATCACAGAGTGGTTTGGGTTGGAAGGGACCTTCAAGCCCACCCAGTGCCACCCCCTGCCATGGGCAGGGACACCTCCCACTAGCCCAGGTTGCCCAAAGCCTCATCCAGCCTGGCCTTGAACCCCTCCAGGGATGGGGCATCCACAGCTTCTCTGGGCAA
>NW_010131112.1:5759-26262 GCF_000699245.1 Pterocles gutturalis
GCCCCCCCATCTCTCCTGTAGCCCCCTTTCAGCACTGGAAGGTGCTGGAAGGTCTCCCCGGAGCCTTCTCTTCTCCAGGCTGCGCACCCCCAACTCTCTCAGCCTGTTCTCAGACAAAAGGTGCTGGATGAGCTGGTGAGAACACTTGAACATCAGCAGTTGCCCCCAGAATTTCTGGCAGTGATTAAATCACCCCCATACTCATGACGTGGGCCTTCACTTTCTCAGTCTTTTAATCCCTGTTTTTGATCTTCCTCTTGACTTGAATGTGCTTTCTAGATCCTGCTGGCTGGACATCTGCTTGCTGAGGACTTTAGGTGACTCCGTGTTGGTACGGCCATGGCTTTGTACAGCGCTGCTTCTGAGGAGTGTGTTCTTGTGAGCTCTGCCCCAAGAGCAATCTTATTTCCCAAATTTCCCGGAGGGTCCCAGTCTCCCTCTGCTTTTCCCATTGTCTTGAGTTTGTCTCTCTAACCCAGAGCTGTCATGACTCCTCAAACACGTTGCTCGGGAGCCCTGTTAGGGGTTACACAAGTTTAGGAGCAAAACATCTCTTGGTGTCTCCTGTTAGTAGTCTCTATTCCCCTGTAACTGCGGAGAGCCTTTGGGCACCTGTGGGACATCTTTGTTGCTCACTTGGCTTTGGTAGGGTCGGTTTTGGCGTTGGCAGGGCTCTGCTCCTTCCCGTTCTTGGCCCGGTGCTGCCGCTCTGTTCAGCATCTGGTGCATTAAGCTCTTGTCAGCACATCCACCATGGGATTTGTTGTCTTTGTGCTGGGGTTCTGATAAATAGGAGCCGGTAAGAGAACAGAAAGCGTGTTCCTGCATTACTCTTTGACCCCTTTGTATGCTGCTGACCCATTCTTCTGGATGTCCTCTGCAGCTTGGGTGTCAGTTGACTTGCAGGTCTCTGCTTGGGACTGAGCAGTGTCCTCTGCTCTAGAAACATCTTGTGTCCTGCAGCTTTCTCCTGGAGGAAAGCATGGCAGGAGAGCAGCTCGCTGTGACTCGGAGGACGGGCCTGACTCAGCTGAGTCTGTTCGAGTCATTTTTCAGGTTGGGACCAGACAAGCAGGAGGAGCTGGAGAAGCGCCAACATGATCTCTCTTAGCCAAGGTTGAATCTATCTCCTTTTGAAAGGCAAGCCAGCCTGTGAAAATCAACACTGTAAAAGAATTGCTGACAAAACTGCCTCCCAATGCTTTTTCTTTTCCTGTCTGCTCGTGGTGGTCACTTGAAGTTATCCTTCCGGAAGCCTTTATATAGGGTAGGTGGGAGTCTGGGTAACTGATCTCCCTCTCTAAAGCTGGGTAGCAAATCAACAGGATGTCTGGTTCAAAAAAACCCCCAAACGTTATAGGATGGTGCCTGTGCAGCATTTAGGAAGCTGAGGTTTTTTTTAATTTTTATTTTTTCCATTCTTTAAGTGAATTATAACAGGCTTGTAGGCAAGTTACTTGTGATTCTGTTATGGAGGTCCGTGTAGCTCTTCCTTGTGTCGGAATTGCAAAACCTTTGGGAAGTTAACGTCAAATAAATGTCTGAAATACCGAAGGTGAAGTCATGCTTTCAGTCTGAAGCTTTCTGTTAGTGAAATGCTTATCGGTGGCATGATAGAAAATCACTTCTGAGTGTCTGAATGTCTTCTGATGTTTTGTTGCGCTAATCTGTTATAGCTGAGCCATGAATAAGTGAACTATATGCCAGGATAAGCAAAACCACATCTCATCGCTCCTTGTTGCTGTTCCTCCCAAGTGTTTAAAGGTGGTAATATGAGGGATGACCTGCCTGGACCCAAGGACTGTAGTTGTGTGTGTAAGGAAACTGCAGGAAACCTGAAGTTGGTGACAATCCCAAAGGTGTGACAGGTTTTGTGGTTATCTCCCTGCCATCGCAGGAGGTGGGCCAAGAGGTGAGAGATGCCAGCACTGGTTCTGTTGCCATCCCATTACCCCCAGTTTAGGTGGTGCCTCTTTTATTGTCCTTGTTGAAGATATTATAGCAGTGGAGATAATGTCCTTTAGCCTGTGCTCTCGAGGTGATCCTTAAGCTAAAGCTGGTCGTGATGCCTCTGGGTTCCCTCCCTAAGGGTACGTGGATTTCGTTGCCTTTGCGTTGTATTGGACAGAGGTGCGGGAGTCTCAAAGGTGTTGGCATCCTACAGCTTTCATGAAGGGAGATGGCCTGGTAGGGCAGAAGAGGCTGCAGAAGGACAGAAAGATTGAGTTTGTGCCTCACTTGATGCTGGAGAATCCGCATGGACAGTGTAAATGTCCCATTCGTAGGATGAGTTGGTTGATGCCTGGACTTTGAGACACTGAAACCCATCAGCCATGGGAGAGGAGCATGGGAGGAGGAAGACTTGGTTGATTCAAGTGTGAGTTGAATTACTGGAGTTGTGCTTTAAGCAAAGATGAAAATCTTGCTTTCATCCACTGAGGTCTTGGAACCTTCTGCAATTTGCCGTGTTTGGGAAGAAGAGGAAGATGAGGCTTGAGAGCAGGACCCCGTTGTGAGAGGTGCTACGGGGCGTAGGCATCTGGATGCTTCTGGATTCTGATAGTGTCCTGTCCCTAGAAGATGATGAGCTAACAGTCTAAAAAGTAGTTGTTCTTAAATGGCAAAATGGGAGAATGTTTGACTTGTGAAAACAAAACCCAGAAGCAAACCAGGTGGTGTCCATCAGTGCTCTCACAGGTGCTGCAGATTGTGGGATTGCTGCTGTTATGAAAGAAGTGTTAGCAGGGTCACTGGACGCAGGAAAAAAAGAGGAATTACCTGAACTGGTTGCTCCTAATTTCTGTTGTTTGTGATTATTAGTAGTGGTGTCCTCTTGTAGTAGGAGCTGGGATTTTGTAGATGTGATGGTAGAGCTGGTGCTGGGCATAGACAGTGTGACTCCTGTAATGTGGGGTATTGCTGCCTGGGGGCTCTCCAGCTTTTGTGGTATAAAGCAATAAACCATTCCACTTCTTCTTTCCCCTGGGGACAGTCCTACCTAGACCTTTAGAGGAAGCTTTCTCTTCATGTTGCATTAAACTCTCTTTTATGTAATTTGTCAAGATATAGCCATTAAAATGCCAGACTGATTAGAAACATTTTCAGTATTACTCAGAAGTAATATTTTACTCTCACAACTTTATTTCTCTTTGGCAGTATTTCTGCTTGGATAAGGACATCTGAAAGAATCTCTCTATTAAATTGTGATCTTTTTCATCATCAGTTTTAACAGCTTGCTGTTAAACCTTTTTGAATGCTGAAATGTTTTTATTCTTTGGCGCTTTTTTTGGAAGTGAGGAGGGAAAGCAAAGCCTGGTGACTGGTCTCGGTTGGTGAAAATACTCACAGAATCACAGAATACCTGAGGTTAGCTGGGACCTGCGGAGATTGTCCAGTCTCACCCCCCTGTTCTCAACTAGGATCACCCCCAGCAGGTCACTCAGGACTGTGTCCCCTGGGGTTTTGGATATCTCCAGGGATGGGGACTCCACACCCTCTCTGCACAACCTATTCCAGTGTTTGTCTGGTGCCTCGTGGTCAGCTTGGTGTCCACCAGGACCTTTTCTGCTGAGCTGCTTCCCAGCTGGTCACCCCCAGCGTGTACTGGTGCCTGGGGCTGTTCCTCCCCAGGAGCAGGATTTGGCAGTCGTTGAACTTTGTGAGTTTCCTGTTGGGCTGTTTCTCCAGCCTGCCCAGGTCCCTCTGAATGGTGGGACACTTCTCTGCTCTGTCAGTCCTTCCTTCCAGTTTTACATCATCTGCAGACTTGCTGAGGGTGCGCTCTGTCTCCACATCCATGTCATTAATGAAGAGGTTAAACAATATTGGTCCCAATTATTATTATTATACCACTGCTCTAGATCATCTTCATCATGTTGTAAAATATTTGAGCAGCAGTGTCTGCTCTGTTCTAGTTTGGGTTGGCTGTGGAGCTTTGTCGGGGTAAGGAGAAGACTATGTGCCGTGTTGGATGGCGAGATGTATTTGAGGATGTATTGCACAGCGTATCTGTGTGCTGCAGACTGAAAATTTTCACTTTCATGCTTATATTGAGCAAGACAAAGTGTCTGGTTAGTGTCTATTATGCTGAGCAATGGCCAGCTTGGAAGATACTAGATGGACATGTTGCCTCTTCTGCTTCTCCTCTTGGTCTACAATGGCTCTGGAAGCACACCAACAAAAATATTATACCTCCTTTCCTTTTTGAATTTCTCTGGTTTAAGATTGCAGTGATTTTCTGCCATTAAGATTTTCTTCCTTGAATTAAACAGCTCCTTGGGACTTGGTATGTTGTGGGGGTTTGTTTTTTTCTGGTGTTTTTTTTTTGTGTTTTTTTTTTTTTGTTGTTGTTTTGGTGTCCCCACCCTGGAATATATTTGTATCTAGTAATTAAATTACCTCTCGATCTCCCTTCTGAATAAGCTAAGTGGAAAGAGCTCTAAGTGTCCAGCCCCGCAGTCTTTTGTAGACATTTCTTTGGTGTGTTCTGGGACTTGCGTAGCTCAGGGACTTGCCCGTTCAGTGCTCTGCTGTTGGTATTTCCTTCACATCCCAGTTACCAAATAAAGGTAACCCACATTGTCATGGTTTTAGATACTTTGGTTTCCCCCTTTAAAAGTCAGTGTTTCAGTAAAGGTCAGAGTGAGAATTGACCGGAGACAGGCAGCAGATGACTCTGTTGAGTTTCTGGCTCTCGTTACAAATCACACATCTGATGTACATCTTCTCCATCACTCGGAGTACGTCCTCTCCCCCCCAGCCTCTGCCTGTCGTAGAGGATTAGACGTGCTGGAACACCATTGCGGGCGAAGCAGAAGGGAGATTAGAACATTTGCGGTGGCTTTACGTCCTCATCTTCCCATTCTTGTGGGTTTGCGTCTGCCCCCTTATTTCGACACTTTTCCTAACAATAGTACATATGGTAGAAACTTTCCAAAACTTCCTGCAAAGTAAGTGTGACGAGGGGATATCATTAGATTTCGTCCTTTTTTAAACAGCTTTGTTTACAGACATTGTAAAGATGATTCATCTCTGTCTTAATGTTAACCAGCTTGGATGGGATGAAATTTATCTCGCTCGGTTCTAGCGAGCATTCCTATCCTACACATGGTGCAAATCAACTGTCCTTCCAACTTGAAAGAGCTTGAGAGAGTAGGGCCTGCTGACGCATCGCTTTTGTTCTTGGGGGAATTGTTTCCATTGTGCTTCGCAAAAAGAGGAGGGAAGTTGAAAGCTCTGCTCGTGGCCAGTTCTCTCCGTACTTGCCTCGGTTGGGGGTATTCGTGTTTGTTGTAGCTGTTGCGGCTTGCCTGACGTTGGGTCGCTCCTTACGTTTCCTGGCTCTTCTGGAGGTTGAACGCTAATTTGTTCAAGCTCTCCCTCTTAATGTCTTTTATCATGTGAAATTCGGTCTTTAATAGGGACATTATAACCAAGTTGTTCCATTATATTTTCAATTAGGGTAATTATTCTTCCTTTCCTTCAGAATCTTGTCTGGCACAGAAGAGCTATATTCCTCCCTGGAGATGACTGTGGCTTTATGGTGGCTCTGTTTTTCCAGGAATGTATAGTCTAAAAATGCTTTGTTGTCGTAAGTGCATGCTTAAGAAGGCTTGAGAGTATTTTATAACTAGAGACCTAACCTCGTACAAGTGAAGGAAAAGGGAATTTATCTGTTGCCATCAATGAAAGTTGTGTTGAGTTCTTTGAAATCCTTGTAAAAACCTGGAAGGGTTTAGTACCCGGGGACGGAGACACCATTTATTTCAGCTGTGGGGTGTAGGACAGCATTGGTTAAGATCGGGTGGTTTCGAAAGAGCTCCAGCTATTTTATAGGTTGGACCTATAGAAAACAGGGCATCAGGGGATCTCAAGAAGCCCCCTACTTCATCCTCTCCCTGTCTGAGGAGGTATCTGGTCTCTCCAGCAGCAGATGCATTTAGGCTGCTCCTGCTTGATGTTTTTCTAACTTATTCTTAGAAATGATCAATTTAAAGAGATTCTGTAACGCATCTTGATGATTTCTTTTGCTTTTCAGCCACTCGTACAGTTAGAAAGCTTTGTCTACAGTTTAACCTAATTCTCCTGGGCAATTTAAGCCCATTACTGTTTTTCCTCTCTTCAATAGACACAAATATTTCCATGGGAATGAGACTCTGGGCCTCCTCTGGTGGTCATACATCCCAAACGCTGTTGCGTTTTTGATCCAGCTTTCCTCCCTGAGGATGTTGCTCTTACTATGTCTCGCATGCTCCTGATGAGTTTGCCAGAGTAGGCATCTAGAGTTAGAAGGAGGATGAGCTTTCGGAGCTGTTCAGAAGTGAGCAGCAGCTGGGGGGATGAGGTTGAGTTTTGTTGGCAAGGAGGGGTTTACTCATCCGAAACTCAGTGTTGGAGTCCCAAACCTCAGCCCTGGCTCAGCTGGGACAACAGAGGCTTAAGGGAGGGTTAGGGACTCTCTTTTTG
The DNA here is from genome assembly GCF_000699245.1 of Pterocles gutturalis. Classification (NCBI taxonomy): domain Eukaryota; kingdom Metazoa; phylum Chordata; class Aves; order Pterocliformes; family Pteroclidae; genus Pterocles; species Pterocles gutturalis. The sequence continues at coordinate 12,225 of NW_010131112.1, forward strand.
CCGAGTCTGTTGTTTGGTTTTGTTGGAGTCCAGCATGCTTTTTCAAGGCCAGGTAGGATGGGGCTTTGAGCAACCTGGGCTGGTGGGAGGTGTCCCTGCCCATGGCAGGGGGTGGCACTGGGTGGGCTGGAAGGTCCCTTCCAACCCAAACCATTCTGTGATTCCATGATCTATATTTAGGCAACTGAAGTCAACATGTCTTCTCATTTGAGATTTACAGGTGAGTTTTAGAAAGCAATTATTAGGCTGTAAATGAGAGCAAGCTGCCTCTAGCTTGGGCTGTGCTGGTGGCAGAAATGGGGTCAGCAAGATGCTTGGCTCTGCCACAAGTCCCTGTTGCATAAAGTTTCCTTCTGGAGCCACTTGTGTGATTAGTCCTCATCTGGTTTGATTAAATTGATCCAGGTTATGAAAATGTTTAGAAGTAACCTCATACCTTTTGGGCTGCTGGTGGTACGGGAGAGGAAGGCAGACGTTACTGGTGGAACTGGAGTAGGAGCTGGCAGAAAGCCGTTTTCCATTGGGAAAGCTGTGCACAGAGTGCAAATCTACTGCTGAAAGGCAGGAACTTCTCAACACAATGAATTGGCAGCGAAGAGCTGAATTGTGCCATCCTGTTCAACTTTGGCCCACGAGTGAGACCTTCAGTTGACCTTGATAATGAACCACGCTCTTGTGCAAGAGGAAAGGCGCTGGAAGCTGGCACTGCCGAGCACTGCGTGCTGCCGGGCAGCGATGCCTGTGCCAAGCGCTGTTTTGTCATCCACCGTACCACCCACCGAGGTGATGGAGGCAGTGAAGCTCCTGCTTCTTGAAGACCACGCAGGAGCAACACGTAAGCCTCTTGGTTTAGCGTTGGTGCCCCAGTCCTCTTGCGAAGGTACTGGTACGCACGGGTTGAGCATGGAAGTTACCAATCATGCTGCTGTCAATTTGAACGCACTCCGTGCGGTTTTATAAAGCAGCGCTTTTAATATCATCCATGTCTTGAGGATTCGTTGAGTCTCTGTTGGATGCTACGACAACATTGCTTCACAGCAGAAAGAAGGGTCCAAGATTTAAAGCCAAGAATGCACCCTAAAAAAAAAAATCAACTTGTTTAGACAGTGCATAAGACAACAAAATGAACTTTGTTAGCAGGGAAAGAACTTTTATTGGGCAGTAACACAGCAAGCATAGACATTAAAATTTTTCGGTGGTGTTCTAATCTGCTTTTATAGGTGTAATGGCTAAAATACTAATTCCGTAAAGTTTATAAAAATGATATTCTGTTATCAGTGGTCTGATGCGTGGATGCTTTGGGAGGGTGCCTTTTTTTCTTATCAGGTGTTCCTTTTCTCCTCTTTCTTGAGCTGCTGATGGGTAAATAGCACAGCAGGAGAAGAGTGGTGTCCGGAAGAAAGTCCTTGTCGCTGAAACTCTCACCCTTGTGATGGAGATGGTCTTCATCTTGCAGCACTTTGGGAGTGGGGAGTAAGATGTGGCCAAAGTGCCATCTTTTGTGTCCTCTCTGAAAAAGGTGGGGCAGTATGTGTGGTTTTTAACCTGATGTGATGCTTTTATGTTGAACGGTGAGAGAATATTAAAAACTTTAAAGAAGGGGATGAGTTACACCCAAAATATCGGTTCCTCCTGTCTAGTTCAGGATCCACGTATCCCCTCTTCTCTCTCTCCTGCAAGCCGTGTATATATATGGAAACACAGAAGTTGACCCTTTCTGCGATTTGGTGGGTCAGGTAGACTTTTCAGTGTGGTGATGGGCTATGTAGGGTGGTTTGTGCCTCTTGCCATGTCCTGATACTCTAGTCTTTAAGTTTTTCATCACTGCACTGACACTGGGACTAGTAGACAATTTTGTCCTACAAATGCAGTGTCTGGGCTCAGGGCTTGCTAAAGCTCACAGATGGTATGGTGCTGATAAAAGCCATAATATAAGAGATACTTTCCAAAAGACAAGGATTTTGCCTATTGGTGATATCCCTGACTTGCTTTCACACCATGCTCTTTCTCCTGTTTTCCTGACGTTATACCCACATCCTGCCTGTTGGTTGCAGTGGTGGCTTCCAGGGCGCTGCTGTGGCAGGTGCCTCTGCGTGATAAATCAGGTTTTAATTTGGCTTTTTCTCAGTCTGCTTGGCTGTATCCTGTTAGTAGCCTGGAGTTTATCGCCTATTTCTCTGGTGAGGCTGAAGCAGCTCTTGTGTGTTGGATGCGGGAGGTGTGACGTTGGAGCGATACTCACATCTGTGCTCTGCTCTGACCCCTGGAAGCTCGGTGTAGAGAACAGGGACAAGAGGTGAGGTTCTGCAAGCTTCTAATTGTTTGACTCTGCTTTAAAAAAAAAATAAAAATTAAAAAGCCAGAAGATATTTCAGCTGTTCCTGAACTGCTCTACCACCCCACTTGGTGTTACTGCCGGAGAGCCGGAGGTCCTGCAGCCTGTTCCCCACCAATGCAGCGTTAAATCCTCTCCTCATCTGTGCACAAATATCTGCTCTACTTATTTTCGAACTCTGAACAGATTTCCAGTGTCCCAGCATGCTTTCTTCCAGGGCTTTGACTGTCTTCAGTCGCATTCCATGACAAAATGAACTTTGCAAATCGATCTGCTCTCGTCCTTCCCGTAGCAGCTCAGCAGAACTCCTCACCTTCCTCCCTCTTTAACACAGCAGAGGACTTCTTCTGTGGCTCTGAGCTCCCTATGTCCTCACCAGCCCTTTCTCTTCCAATCTAAACCCAATTCCTTTGACTCTTTGTGGACCAATAAATAAGGTGCCGTGGCAGGTGGCTGGTGTGGGGTTTGTAGTCTCTCCTGCCTCCCTTCTGATCCTGTTGTACTGTTAAAGGGGTTCCAGGAGAGATGGGGGGGGCTCTGGGTCAGGGGGGGCAGGGACAGGACGAGGGGAACGGTTTGAAGCTGCAAGAGGGGAGATTGAGCTGAGATATTGGGAAGAAATGTTTTCCTGTGCGGGTGGTGAGGCAGTGGCCCAGGGTGCCCAGAGAAGCTGTGGATGCCCCATCCCTGGAGGGGTTCAAGGCCAGGCTGGATGAGGCTTTGGGCAACCTGGGCTAGTGGGAGGTGTCCCTGCCCATGGCAGGGGGGGGCACTGGGGGGGCTGGAAGGTCTCTTCCAACCCAAACTATTCCATGATTCTACGATTTTGACTTTTCCTTGGACCACTGCCACGCACTTGCCTTCTTGACCTTCATCCTTCTTGACTTCTGGAAACCCTTCCAGTTTCTTGAGGTCTTTGGCTGCCACTTCCCAGGAGGTTTGTGACTCCCTTCACTTTGGTGTTGCCAACATATTTGAAAAGTACAGCTTGCATTGTATTTTCCAGTTTGCTAATAAAACCCTTGAAGAAAACCAGGCCTGGAAGAAATGCATGTGGAAGCCCTGTTGAAAAGTTCCTTCTGACTGAGGCCAGCCATTGACAAGTCACATAGCTTTTAGGATGGTTTTTTGAGTAGCGTATGCATGTGGTTTATGGTCATTTTTTGTGCAGCGTTCCTCTTGGAGTGAGAATACCCATCGCGGCCATGCCAGGACCTTGCTGAAATCGAGGTGTTCCCAGCTGTGAAACCAGCCAAATAATAAAGTAGAGAGGTGCTCTTCAGCAACGGCTTTGTTTTCAGCTCTAGGGTCTTGTGATAATGGGATGTTGCTGATATTTTGTTGAATTTAGTGATTGGAGTGATTTCTGTTGTAAACTGAAAATGCAGTGGTGGTGCACGCGAGATGAGTGGGTCTGAGTTGGAAAAGTCCACTTGGGAATGCTTTCTAAACTGTCAGGATGAAAAATACTTACAATTAAACGTTTTGTACTTCTCCACAAAGGAAGAGAAGTTGCTTCTTTGTATTCATGACATAGATGTAGAACTATGGGGCTGATATGGCAAAAGAGAGTGGGCTTAAATTCCAGTTAATTATCAGAATTAAAACAAAGAGCAAATTCCGCACTTGCTCCTCCACTGAGGTAATTCAGGTGTAACACACCGAGTAAGTGGGATGTCTTAGGAGTGCAACTTGCTAATGCTGTGTCAGTACGTAGATAAACTTTGTGAAGCCCAAGGTTTGGAGCTGTGAACCCTGACGGTTAAGATATTAAACAGGTATTAGTCTTGCAAACTTTCTTTGACCTTTTTTCCATGGAACTGTTGCACCACTCTTGGATTTTTTTTTTTTTTGCATTGCTCAGTAGTTAATTTGTTTATTACAAAACTTCGAATAAGATTAAACAAACTGCTAATGCTTTTATGTAGTTTAATGAGAAGAAAATGTTTCTGAAGGATTAAAACCACTACAGAAGTTGAAAGAGGAAAAAAATAAAATAAAATTCAAGTCCACAACAGACTCAGGAATTTGTTCCACTTATTAATTGAAAACAAAAGCAAGTCAATTCTCTTCCACTGTCCCCAGAATGTCCTCCTTGCATTGTTCCAGATCTCTTTCATTTTGCCCCCAGAGATTTCCCTCCTCTGTACTTTCAGCTGAATTTATTTAGGTTACTTCTGAGTCCCTGTCCTGCAGGCAGCTCTTACGGGGAATGAAGTTGCAGGGTCAGCCTCTCGTCTTGCCCTTCCCCGCGACTGCCCGGAGCCCTCTTGTTAACCAGTTGAACACGAGATGTAAGAAGGACCTGCAACACGAATTCCTAAATATTTTCTAGCATTAATTTATGCATGTGCAATAACTTTAAGCCCCTCTGGCATTTTTTCATGGCTCGTATGGGATGAAACATCTAAAACATGGGTGGGGAGAACATAGGTTGTGTTGGTGATGATAGGACCCAAGATGTCCTGCCCTGACCACGCTTGGAGGAGTTTTGTAGCCAAGCTTATGTCTCTTTCAGCCTTCTCTTGGGCTGTGTTCCCCAAGCCTCTCCTCTTTCCCCAATTTTTGCTCTTGTGGACGATGAAGCGATGGAGAATGCTGTAGAGTATCCAGTGCAACGTGGGGGGTGAGTACCGGTGGAGCCGGGAGGCTCGGGGACCAGGAAGAAGGTGTGAAAGGTTCACCGTCAACACGTCGTGCTTCTGTGTGAGCTGCCGCTCGCTTTCTGCCGCTTGGAAAATGGAAAAAGCTCCTGAGCATCCAGCTGTGCCACAAGGCCACATCTGCAGCATCCCGGTTGTCAATGGTTTGGCTGTTTGGTGTGGGCCAGGTTTGGTTGCCTCTGTTTTGGGCGATAAACTTTGCAATAACTCAAGGCTGGAGATGGGAACTCCTGATGCGTTTGCCTGTTACGGCTTTCCTGGAAAGATTTTTCCAGTTGACCTTTTGGGGGAAAAAAACTGAAGTGGATTTTTAATGAATGCAGAAATTGTGAAACTTAACAATACAATTCAAGAACTTTAAAAAAGTCATCTTAAATGGTTTTGTTTAGTGAGTGGAGTTAAAAAATATAAACCAGACAGATCTGTCACTGAGCATAGTCTTCAGTCGCAGAGTTACAGCCTGCTCCGGAGTTGTAAGATAAGTGCATGTGGGACAGACCGCTCTTTCTCAGACTTTTTCAATCAAAAGGCTTTTTGTGAAGGAGGCTTATTCCTAAAGCTATCTGACTAGCAATATTTTTATAGCAAAGAAAGAGAAAAGCAGCCTCAAGGATCATTTTCTATAGCATTGTCACAGTGCTTTGTTATTTACAACCAAGAGAATGAACAGCCCAACCCAATTCTAAGTTTTGTGTTTTTCTTACTTTATTTCTTGCGTCGTGTGCTGTCGCACGAGTATAAAATACACGTAAGACATTTTTTTCTTGCTAGAAATATTTTTGTGCATCACCTTGGAATGTCTTATGAATTACCAGTCACTTTGGGGCAGTTAATTGAAGATCTAGATAAATTTATAATTAGCAGTTGGACTAGGAGAGATGTTCCTAGGAGCGGAGTGTGTGTGCAGAAGAAATGAGAGAGAGGGGAGCAGCTGGAGGGACCTGGAGATCCAGAGCAAGGCCACGTGTGTCCCAAAGGTTTGGCATGCAGAAGTGGGAAGTGTAACGCCCCAGATGTGGTAATCCTGAAAAGGAAGAAATACATAGTGAGGGTGCTCATGAAGGTGCTCAGTTGAGTGGATCAGGTGAGAACCAGAGTTGATCTTGAGAAGATTTGGCAGTTCCCTGGAAGATAATGGTGCACAAACATCCAGGATGTGGGATCGCGAGGAGGGTTTTCCAAGAGCGATGCTGTAGCTCACGCAGCTGCAGAAGCAGCTGAGGACCTTGCACTTCTTCCAGAGCCAAGGAACCAAGGATGTTGATGACTTCGGGACTTGAGGAATGTTTTGATCTGATTGCATGGGGCAGATCTGTTCTTCTTGCAATCAAACAGAGTCCCTACATTATTTAGTTGGAGATAAGAGTCACTGTGTAGTCACTGTTGTCCTGTTATATGATGATGTTCAATACAAAGCAAGAATTTGTCATCCCTGAACTTTGGAGTTGAGAACCTGCAGCTTCGGAGCATGTTGCGGTTGGGTCTGGGACTCGCTTGGCTGTTGCACGTTTCCTTGTGTTCTAGAGGGAGGATGGAAGTGAAGGGTGCTGGGTCTGCGTCGGAGGGACGGTTGTGGGTGAATAGGAGAGCTCCAAAGGGAAGATGCAGAGTTTGTTTAAAAAAAAAAAATAAATCTTAGAGCTGACCCCGGAGATGCTGGGGTTTTGTTGCTGCCTGTCTCCAACTTTTTTTTTTTTTTTTTTTTTTTTTTGCATTAGAGTTTGGTTAAAAAAAATAATAAAAGGGTTTTAGTCATTGGACCTTTATGGCCTAGGTTAGCCATCTACAAAGGAAACTTTGCCTGGAGTTTGTAAGTAATTTTGAGATTTTTTTTTTCTCCCATTGATAGATGCTCTAAATGCTGAGGGTATTTTCCTTTGAATGCAGACGCGTTTATTTGGCACTCATAACTACTGGCTTTTTTTTTTAATTTATACTTGAATGAAAATGCAACTTGTCTAGCTTTGTTTGTTGTACGTGAGTTATCACCCTTGGGTTCAGAGCTCGTTAGAGCGGCGGTGCCTTGGTGAGTTCTGTAGGGACCCTGCAGAGAGGCTGAGCAGCACTAGATGGCACTCGGTCTCCAACTTTCGTATTTTACCAGCAAAACTCTGCGAAGCTGTAAGGAAAAAAAGCACTAGCATCACTCTACTGGTGGCATTCATATAGTTTTAGGAACTTTATATCTCTTTAGCACCAACCAGCTTCTACGTTGGAATAGGGAAGGCGATATGCTCACCTTGGAAGACTTCTACTCTGAGTTTTAAATATGCTTATAAAGATTTGGTGCTTTTGTTTTGCTGGTGAAAATCGTTTACTGAAACTGTAGAATTAAAATTGCTAGGACAGCTTTTAAGGAATGATGATTCACCATATTTCCCCCAGCTTTTAGTCCTGTCTTGGTATTTTTTTGTGTTACTTTGAGACCTTGCAGAGGTGGGATTCTCCAAAGTGACTTGTGAGCACAGGTCCCACCCAAGGTTCACGTCACTTTGTGCAGGCAGACGGATTTAGCGTGTCCGGTTGGCTTCATCTGGTTCTGGTTCTTTCTGAAGTGTTGCTTGTCACTGCTGTGATTAGTAATTTTTAAAAAATTATTCTTATAGCTTGTTACAGCTTTGTCATTCCCCATCTTTTATCTGTAATTGCAGCGTGGAGTCCGGTGTATATTTACCGTCGCATTGCTTTCTGACACAGTACAAGCTCAGACCCATAAAGCTCCCTGCGTACTTAATTTTTTCAGACTGGGAGAGCCATCAGGCTTAGGAGTTAGCATCGCTCCTCAAAACACTAAAACTTCACAAAGACAAGTCAAAGGGAAGATTTACACACTCTGTAGAAAATATCTATGTTTTCTATTAAAAAAAAAAAAAAAAAAGAAACCAACCCTCTGAAAATCCCATACCATGTCAGGGTGTGCCACAGCCCCTCTGCTTTCGAGAACAACATTTCGCTTACTCTGCAGCCCTGATGTATTGCTTCTGCACAGTGGCTTTCGCTGGGGATGAGAGAGTCGCCTTCTGGGCTGCTTTACGAAGCGGTTGGAAACAATCATCGTTACCAGACGGCGTGCGTTGGTAATGAACAGAACAAAAAGGGTTTGAACGTGGCAATTCTAGCTTCTCTTCCCAGTTGGGTGGAATTTCAGAAAATACGAAGGATAAATTTTTATTTTTTCTAACTTTCACCCTTAAATTTTAAGCTAGTGGTTTTGTTTGGTTGTTCCAAAGATTCCCCATGACCTGCAGCTTGCTTGGATCTTGGATTGAGGTGTCCCTATCAGTTGAGGTGGTTTGCCTTTGGGCATCAGGACACAACTGTGCTGGCAAAATTTGTGATGGGAAGGGAAATGGGCTTTGGCAGCTGTAGAGGTGATACTTCTCCATTGTAGCTTTTACCCTTGAAGCCTAAAGAACATCCAGAAAATTGTCCGAGAGGAGCGCTCAGCGGTACAGCATACGATAGCAGATAGTGATCAGAGATGGCTGAGCTCAAAGACTTTGTTTCAGATAATTTGGCATTGGCTTGACCGTCTTGCAGTCTCTGAGGGAACATCAAGTTGATGTTTGACAGGTGGGGAAAAAAAAAAAAGGCTGGAATGGAAAGATTTTCAAACCTGACTTTGGTTCCTGGTGTATGCAAATGAAAACCAAAACTATCCCTTTATCACAATAATTTTTTTTTTTTAAAGCTCATATTTTGGATATTTTTTGTAAGTAGTGACAGTAACTGGAACTAACGGAATCGTGACCCAACTATTGGAATCTTGAAATCTTGACCAATGTTGGCATCTTCTTTTTAGGTCTGTCTATGATGGAGAAGAACACGGTCGTTTCATGGAGAAACTGGAAGCACGTATCAGAAACCACGATCGTGAGATTGAGAAAATGTGCAACTTCCATTACCAGGGCTTTGTGGACTCCATCACGGAGCTGCTGAAAGTTCGAGGAGAAGCTCAAAAACTGAAGGTAAGAGAAAGCTGCCATCTAGACATGGTCCTGGGTTGTAGGTGGCCCTTCTTGACCGGGGAGCTTGGACCTTCCAACCTCAACTGTGGGATTCTGTGAAACCACGTGAATGTCTCCTTTTCTCCTTTTGTCTGGAGCATCTCTTCTCTGTGTAAAAAAGAAAAAAAAATCTTAACTTAGTGCTACAGGAAAAATTAAGTCATTTGAATTTGGACAATTATTTGGGAAAACTGGAACATTGTGGTACGTTAAAAGCGCAAGAAAACTCAAAGCTAAGCCTGTTCTGCATTAGGAATTGTGCTTTTCCTGGTATACCTTACAGCAATTTGTTAAGCAGGAATAAGCTCTATGGTCAGAAATATATCTGCTATAGCAGCATCTACTCTAGCGTCCCATCTGACATTGAATTTGCATTACGGGCAATAATGTGTCTGAGCCAAATCAGCAAATCGCTCACGAGGTGTCTGCCCAACGCTGGCATGTGAAATGTGAATATTTCAAAAAGCAGGTGAACATCAGAGCGTTGTAAGGTGTTTGGGTGTAAGCAGGAACAGCAGGGAAAAATAACTTGTAATTGCACTGAAAGGCTGTGTAAGCAAACGCACAGCTTGATTCTTTTTTTGGTGACATCTCCAGGTTTGGTTGGCTTAACTAGAAAGTAAAATAGAGCTGGGAATGGAGAAAGTCAAATGGTTACAGCCAGGAATGGGCTTTCCAAGTGTTGTGGCCTTTACAGCTGGGCAGAAGGATGAGAGAATGGTGGAATTTGCCTATTTCTTGAAAAACCATGTTTAGTAGTATGTGGAAAAAAGCCATTTCTTAGATTAGAACATTGATGAGCAGTGGGAAGGAACCTAGGCAGGTTTCTGGGGAGAAAAAGGACCTCGAGGTTGGAGGTGTTCCTGTGTGGGCTTGCAGTTGAAGCTTGGCTTCTGCACCGTAAAATACACATATTCCACGATCTGGAGCGTGTAAAAAAGCACAGCAATGACTTCATCGGTGTCAGAGGTCAGAGAACCTTCCTCATTTTCCTGCAGAAGTTAGGACAGAGACAGAGGAGACTGCTGTGCTGTTCCTTGCTTTGATTTAAAAACCAAAAGCAACCTCTTGGAACAGGCACTTCATGAATGGGACGGGGTTGTGTGGCACCCAAAAAGGCGTGAACTGTCCCCAGAGACCAGCACAGCCAAGCTTTCCTGGCTGAGTGGAGTCTGACCTGTAGAGAAGGACCTTTCTGGGAATCTAGGAGTGTGGGAGACCCCTCAATGGACATTAGAAAAGATGAAGTTATAAATAAGGAGGGGAAAAAAAAAATCTCAGAAAAGCAAGTTTTCTGGAGAAGAAGGAAGAACTCTAGCTTCAGTATGCTGACTGCTGCTTTTCATCCATTTATTGATTCATTTAGAGCTACCTCTGGCATTTCCTAGCCAGCTTCTAGCTCTCCATTCCGCAAATGGACACGTCTCACGCGAACACCTTCGGGGGGTGACACCAGAAGCACCCGTATTTATTACAGTGGCGATTGCCGCAGCCAGGATTCATCCAGCAGTTGATTGCAGGATGAAGCCATTGGAAATGCCATGAAAGAAGTTGGTTTTGGGTTTGTTTTTTTTTTAGCTATTGTTCCTAGCCAAGCATTCCACATTGTTTTCAGGGGCTCGTCGCTGTTTCCCATTCTCCAAACAGCTCCTTTGTTGGTGGCGCACTGGGAAATCCATCTCTGTACCCTCAGGATCTCTCTCGATTGCTGTTACTATGGGATCTATAAAATGGGGAAAAAATATTCACAGACACTTATTTGAGAAATGCTGAGCTCTCTTTGTACGGGATTCTCCAGGGGATCATCCATGGGTCCGGTGGCCAGAGTGTGTTTTGTTCCAGCTATTCATCCTCTATTTGATCTTGGGCTTTTTCTCCATAGCGCTGGGCTTTGAACATACGCACAACCAGCAATAAAATAACTGCCCTCCGTGTTGGGTCTCTAGTGGGTGTCTTCACTTGGGTGAAGTATCTTCCCCACTTTCACATGTATCCCAGCTGCCCTCTTCCCTCCCGCTGTGGTTCAGGTGGCCCCAGGTTGATGTAAAACCTGACCAGGACTGTATGGCTGAACTTTCTGTCCTGCTTTTGTGCCCCGTGAAGGGCTGGCGCTGAACTGGGAACCTTCTCAATCAGCAGGGGAGCTCCTCTGCAATGACTTTCTGCTGTAAACCATATTGTGTTGCTTTCAGGAGATGCTGGAGCACTGGATAATAAGCTATGTACAAAAAAAAGTAAGTCAATTGAGAATACATGAGATAAATTTTCAACAAGGCATCTCCTTAATTTGAATGATATTTAAACTGTAACAATTTTCAAACTGGAACTTTTTTTGCATTTTTTTAATTCTTTTTTTTTTAACTATGTAGCTTCACTACAGCAATTCTCTTTACTTTTGATTTCCTAGATGGTTTCCAAGGAAAATCTTGTTGATTTGGTTTATTTTGTGTTATACATTGTCAGCGTTTCCGTATCTTGTACTATATGAACATTCTTCCTCATTAGGAAGTGAGCAGCATGGTGTTGACCTGTTCTCAAACCTATAAATGCCCAGTGCTGCTGGGTCTTGGAAACCACGTACCTGTGCGGCTGTTCCATCTCTGTTCCCATGGAAATCAAAAGGTCAAATTATAGATTAGGATGGTTCAACTTGGAAAACACAACTTGAGGTGCGAAGGGGAAAAGGTCAGAGTCACAAGGCTGGTGGCAACCTCAGGAAGTCATCTAGTCCATCTTAAGCAAGTTTTTCTTCAGCTGTGTCGTTGCTGACGGATTTTTATCTAACCTCTTCTAGTGTTACCCTTCCCCAGGTAATGCTGTCCTTCCTTCTCTAAGAAACTTGGTTTACATGGTTGAAAAGTCTTTTTTAGGTCATCTACTTTTTGACCTGTTGGGCACTATAAAGAGGGATTATTCCTCCTTGGTTTTGCAGAAGTCTTCTACAGGTTGGAGGCTGTAGAAACGTTCTTCTCTGGTCTTGTCTGTCTCTGTAGGTTGGGTAGCCCCTATCCATCCTGGAGGGTCTTGCTTTCTAGGTATCTCACAATTTTTTTTTTTTTTTTTAAATGGTTTTTTTTTTGAGTTTTTTCCTGTGCAGGGGGTGAGGCAGTGGCCCAGGGTGCCCAGAGAAGCTGTGGATGCCCCATCCCTGGAGGGGTTCAAGGCCAGGCTGGATGAGGCTTTGGGCAACCTGGGCTGGTGGGAGGTGTCCCTGCCCATGGCAGGGGGTGGCACTGGATGGGCTTGAAGGTCCCTTCCAACCCCAACCATCCTGGGATTCTCTGATTTTTACTTTCCTACTCTGAAGTCCTTCCAGTTGACAGGGTTTGGGGTTTTTCTTTGTGAGAAGCATGATTTCTGAGCTGGGGCAGGCAGTCGGTCAGCAGTGAGTGGTGTAGAAGGGTTATTTCAGGTGTGTTGCAGGATTTTGTCCATGCACACTTGCATGATGCTTGCTTTCTTAGGAACACCCTGACACTGACTGTTCCTCAGTTTGATCTCCTGCAATCACTGGGACTATTTAAGAGCTACTGTTGCGTCATTTGTTGTCCTGTTTTATGTGGCAGGTTATCCCTGCCCCGGTTTAGCACTTCACACCTGCCCCCATTGAACGGCAATTAATAAAAAAGCTTTTCTCTGAAAGGATATCTGCAGTTCTGCTCTTCTCTTCCAACATGAGTGGTCCTGCTGGGCATGATCCTGACATCTCTGAAGTTACGGGCAGGGAAAAAATTAATAAGAAACTATTTTTGTTGCGTGGTGCATTCAGATTAAGACAAATCTAATAAAACTGAAGGAATTGGTTTTAGAGCAAAGGGGAGTTCGCCTTCACCCATGTGAAACCAAGCTGGGAATCTCGCTGCCCCAGGATGCAGGAGTGATCTAAAAATAATTCAGCCATACAGCGGGTACCCACAGGGGTTGGATTAATGGGGGAGAGCGGCTGTGGTGGTGGATAACCAACCCAGTCTCTGTGTGCACCCTCCAGGTTGGAAGTTGAAGGATCACTCCACGGTCACCTTCCCTTTCTCGGGGAGGGTGAAAATCAGCAATGGGTGGGTGTCGGGCAGCGGGATGGAGCCAGCGAGGGTCACGGCGGTGCCCTTTGGGTCCATTCCCAGGATTCCTCCCTGGCGCCCTTTGCTCCTCTCCCTCTCATCACTCTGACACTCTCTAAAGGATAGCAGAGTGATGTTTCAAACCCCCAAACCGAAAGCCTTGCTCCGTACCACATGTTCCATCTATAGATGGATGAACTAACGACTTGAGCATCCCCTAAGCCCCTCGTGTGATCCTGTCGTCTTGTTCTTCACATGTGCCTACCTGTTGTCTGTTCCCCCTTGCTGGGCGTCTGTCTTCAATTATAAAATCTTGTCTGAAAAGCTTCAACGTGTCTACAGAGAGTCTACATAAACATCTATCTATTTTTTTTTTTTTTTTTTCTTCAATGCATGGATGTAGACCTTAAGAACAAAACAAAACACAGCCCCTTGTGCCCTGGAAACTCTCAGTGTGCAAGGGCAGAATATATTCCTACTTTTTTTTGCTTTAGCTGGGATTGATATGTAATTTTAATAGAAGACTTGTAACAGCCTTGGCATTATTTTAGGAGCAGTTTTAAATTACCCTACATGGATTCCTTTTTCCTGGTGGGATTTTCAGGATATAAGGAAATAAAATAATCTTTGGAAGAGATGCTGTGCTCCTGCTTGTAAAATCTCAATACATCATAAAGGAAATGAGCAGTTTTTGCACAGGGCAAGCAGCCAGGAGAAGCTGAAGCTACTGCAGAAGGGGGAGCAATACGATGCAGATGCTGTAGAGCAATGGTGTGCGGGGAGATGGTGGGATGACTCCTCTTCTTGCATCACGGTAAGCTCAAAACCAGCATGGCCAGTGTGAAAACAAGAGGAAGCCTATGAGGCTGGATGGCTCTGCTTGTTGAGCCAACAGAAACCTTTCGGTGTGAGACCTCCTGTTGCAATTTGGACCAGTCTGGGAAATTGTTGCCCATATCTTTCATAGTCAGCAGG